>NC_141940.1:14963176-15267795 GCF_057802395.1 Ceratotherium simum simum
TTAGCACTAAATATTGTCTTCCACTCTGGCTGACCTACATGGCATATGACCAAACATAAGAAACAGTTTAAGCCAAATTTGGAATATCCTAATGAACGAGTCTGAACAAGGACATTTTTAGATAGAACTTCATGAGTAATGTGGAGAAGAGGTATTATAGTCAGCTCAGTGTGGAGAAATCGGCTGAAAGAAAGGCAAATGAGGAGTCAACACTGAGTCTTTCTTCCAATAAATTTAGTCACTTTAACTTTTCTCACATATTCTCTAGGAAGACTGCTTTTTATCCCTTTTACCTTGATAGTCTCTCCAGCTTTTCTACTTCCACGTTTTATATGAAGACCAACATGCTGAATGCCTGAGTATATCTAATAAAGTCCCTATTAATGTAGAATATAGGGCAGAAGAATGATGTCCTGGCTTTTGTACACCATAACTCTGTTTGCAAAACCCAGGCCCATACCAGCCCTTTAAACAATGGCCCTGTCTTGTTTCCGTTTATTCAAGGTGTGATTCAGAGTGATGGTTTCACCAGCCATTCCTCAGCAGGTATTCATGTGGTTTGGATTTGGGGAGCACATGGATTGCCCAGCACTGTCCCTGTTGAACATCAAACGTCAGCCTCTTTCTGACAGACCATTTTTCTAATTGGTCAAGGTCACCTTGGATTCTGCTCTTGCCTTGCAAGGAATTTTCAGCTTTTATTTGCCATACCTTCCAGCCCCATTTCCCAATGTGGTGTCTTCTGCAAATTTAGTAGGAATTCTCTTATTTTTCTCATTCCAGACCTTGCAGGGAAAAAAATAAAAGCTCTGGGACAAACCTATGTGGTCTCTGGGATATGTTGTCCCAGGTTCCTCCTGAAGCATTGTGTAGTGCCCTTGGAATAAGACTTATATAATAGTACAGCCCAGGCCTGATATCCCTAACTCATTAACGGAAATGCCTTGCAGATCCACAAAGCTTTAGTGAAGTCCAGATGTGTCCTACACTGATTGGTCTCCACTTTATTCAAGACCTGCAACTCAGTTGCAGAAGGAAATTAAATTGGTTTAACATGACTTGCTCATCATAAAGACAGTGCCTTGGAATCTTTTATTAGCAAATGGCTTGCTTGATTTTTTTTTCTATCATCTTTATGCATTAAAGTGGAAATGGCTCAAATGTAAGGAATAATTTTCTAACTGTTAGAGCTCTCCAGAGATGGAGTGGCTGCCTTGAGGAGGTGGTAAAGATGCCATCCCTGGAAGTACTCAAACAGAACACTAAGAGGAGATTCCTGCATTGGTTAGGACATTGGACAAGTGACTTCCGGTTTACTCTCAAAGCCAAGTTGCTGCAATTCTGCAATTGTTTTGTATTTTCCAGTAATATATTTTCCTTCATTTTTAAAAGATCACTTTTTCAATTGTTTCTTTTAAAAGACATTCTCAGGCTTATCCAAAACGGTGACTAAATTTTCTCTTTTTTTCTTATGTTCCACCCCTCAACAAGTACATTATAGGATTGCAAATGAGCAGAGGTTACTGATTGACTAAAAATTTGAAGATTTATCTTTAGCTTGGGAGTAAAGCAGACAAAAGGAAGCAATGGTTTTCCTTCCTTTTTCTAATCCTTACAGATTGAATGAATTAAAGTGGTAGGAGTTGACCTGTAAATGCAGAGTTCTAGGAACTCACAAAAGCTGCATAAATGACCAGTGAGATCTCTGAGCTTCCACATAGTTCTTTCTTGGAAGAGCATAGGACACTTGCTCATTCAAAGCCGTTTCAAGCACCGAGAAATAGCAAGTCACAAGCCTAATAAAATATAAGCCAAATTTGATCAAGTTATATTCTTCTCAGAGCTATGAGCTCAAGATAAATTAGATCTGTACTTTCTTTATTCCCTATAACAGCCTTAGGCGAAACATAGCACCCTCCGGATACACTGGCACCACTAAACCCCCTGACTCAATTAACATAGAGTGAGTTGCTAAGATCTCTAAATAACTGAAAACCGCACCAGATTTATGAAGCCGCACAATGGAATCATTGTTAATCTCCTCTTCTTCATGCACTGGAATACATTTAGAACTCATTCTTTGGAAATGAATGGAACTGAAGTGAAAAATATGAGTGTTGCACTGGAGCTAGCCTTTGCTCAATACCTACATCTTGTGACAGAAAAACATTACCTGTCAAGGGAGACCTAGATTGAGAGACTGCGAGTTCCTGTCATTTGAGCTGGGAAGAGCAAGACTGCGCGTGTTTGGACCACATATGTAATTCCTTACTAATGTCTACATCATGAAAAATGCTCTATTTCTTTACCTAAATAATCTTCCATCTAATATAATCCTCACTTATCTGGAGAAAGGAATAAGTTTTTATCGACTTTAGGCCAAATCCCAAGGTGAGCATTGTGCCACAATCAGCTAAGTTTTTGAGGGAAAACTATAAGTGTAATGGTGATGAAATGCCCTCTCCCCAAAATATATTTGGATCTCAATGTTCTTGTCTAGGAGAGCCTTAAATGCACATAAATATAAAGGTGGAGTTGTGTATTATAATATTTGACCCAAAAGACATAATATACTTTTCTGTATCTTTCACAAGGAAAGAAAAGAAAGTCAACATGATCTACCAGAGGCTTACCACCAAGGGAAGTCTGTCCAGCTGCCTAAAATCTTGAAGATTTGCCTTACTTGCTATGGAGGAGTGAAAGGGCAAGAAAAAGTGAAAAGGAGCAACAGAAAACCAGATGCAGAGTGACAGTTCTACCCTTCCCGTTCTACTTTAGAGGAAGAAAAGGAATTTGGGGAGAAAAATGGGAATTTTATTTTCATAGATCAGTTAAGTAGCTTCTGAGCATTTTCAAGCACATATTATTTTCCTATCTTGGTTTGAGTTTCCCTTACCAATGCAGACCTTGAAATAAGGATCCCAGTGCAAGTAGTCTGTTGGGAAGTGATCCCAGTAAGCATTGATAGGGAAGTGGGTGTGTGAGACAGCAAAGGAAAGGAAGTCAATAAAGTTTGTGCTATCAAGCCAGTTACCACTGTGGACAACTGGAGCTCAGTCCTTCTGGGGAACTCTAGGAGACGATGCAGAATACTCCAGAGTTATTCCAACTGAGGAACAGGGAAGCTGCAGTGTATATCCACTGACTCCCCATTTGTCATTGGTTTAGGGCTTCCAAGGGCATTAACTCTGTAGTACTTCTGGCTTGCACTGCCAGCAGGCTGAGCCTGATCCCTTGGCAAGGAAGAAAATTTTCAACTTATAGAGATGAACGCTGAGTAGACATGGGCAGGGCACTTACACTGATTCTATCATAAGACTCACCTTGGGATTTGTTATAAAGCCTATTAGCCTGTTGCTTTCTCAGTTAGATGGTGCGCTATTTAGGTAAAGAGATTGAGTAACTTTCAGGATGTTGACATTAATAAAGGATAAAATACGTGCTCTAATTTATCAGGCAAAAATGATAAGACTGAGGCTGTCCTACTTTGAGCACATCATGAGAAGGCAGGATTCTTTAGAAAAGACAATAATGCTGGGCAAAGTAGAAGGCAGCAGGAAAAGAGGAAGACCAAATATAAGATGGACTGACTCCATAAAGGAAGCCATGGGTATGAGTTTCCAGAAGCTGAGTAGGGCCGCTGAGGACAGGACATTGTGGATATCACTCATTCATAGGGTCGCCCGGAATTGAGCTGACTTGATGGCAAGTAACAACAACAAACTAATTTATTAACTAGTATGTTTAAATATATTGTATGTATTGTGCAATCACTCATTCAATATTTAATATGCAGTTAATCTGTGCCAGAACTTGTCCTAGACCTCAGGTCTAACAATTCTTGGATCAACAGCAAGGTCAGAAAGGCTGATGCAATTATCCCAGAACATGGCATCCTTCCTAGACAGTGACTACCATCTGAAGGCCATTCTCCCATTTAAGACGCTAATCACAGATCAACTTGTGTATCTCAACTTAGCCTAGTCCGAGCTTAACCCACTTATCCCCCTTTATTTCCCTCAAGATATAACCCACCCTGGCCTGTCAGGACCTCTCAAATTGTTCTCTTCTGTGGCCTCAACTAATAAAATAACAGGTAACATGTACTGAGAATTCACCATTGAAATACTATTTAAAGCATCTATATGTATTTACTTACTCAATCCTAACAATAGCACTACAAGGCAATAATGTTATTATTCTCATTTTACAGATGAGTAACTGAGGCAAAGACAGGTTAAGTAACCAGCCTAAGGTCTCCCAGTTTGTTGTAGAGCTGGAATTTGAAGCCAGGCAATTTGGTTCTAGAACACATGTCTTAACTTCTAAACTGTTGGAAATGTTGCTGTTTTATTTCCAGCTTCCTTGTTGATAGTGATTTAATTCTAAACCTACACTTGAGCATACATAAAAAAAAATAATAAAACAAAATACAGAAAAATATCAGTAACTGTGGAGGGGATTGGACTGAATTAATCAAAAGATTGAATTTGAGAGCATTAATTGTTTTGTCCCAATTTATAAAGAATAGGTTTAGTTCTTTCAATTGCATAAAATGAATGAAACTGGCTAATCAGTAGAAATACTTAGGAGATCTGCTTTACAGAGCAGATAAGAATGATTTATGCCCATTTCACTTATATATCTATATTTATGGACATTATAACTACTATATCCATGAATGAATAACGTTTTTTGGATGCCATGGGCACCCAAAGATGGGCGCAAGATGGCCCACTGTGTAGCAAGAGGAGGTTACATTGAAGTAGCAACCCCTGTTTTTTGTTGGGAAATTAATTATGGAGAAAATCCAACCCTCTGCTTTTTATCAAGTTCCCCTTGAAACCCCAGAGCCAGCTGGGCAAATAGCCAGAAGCATCCGCGACCAGTCTAAGTAAGGGGTACATAGCTAGGTCACAAGCTAAGCTCAGCTTTCCTCCATCTCCCTTTATTAGAAAAAGCTTTGAATATAAGCAAGAGTGAGTTCAATCCTGTTTCATCATTTACTGGATCTGTGTCTGTTTTCTTATCTTTGAAATGGGGATGATGATAAGACTGGCCTCATGGGGTTGTTATGAGGATTAAGTGAGCTGGTGTGGATAAAGTATACAATGCAGTGCCAGTAAGTTGTAATGTTTAATGACTATCATTGTGAAACCCTGATAGAGTGGTTAAATGTCCAAGCTCTAAAATCAGACTGTCTGGGATGCAATCATGGATCTGCCACTTACTAGCTGTGTTAGACAATTTACTTAAACTCATTGAGTCTCAATTTCCTTGCCTGAAAAATAGGTTTCATAATAGTTATTGTAAAGATGAAAGAAGAAAACATAGGTGAATGGACTAATATAATACCTGGCACCATGTAGGTGCCAATTTTAGAGTGTGTTTTTTTCTAATTTCGGTTTCTTCTCTCCCTTCACCTCAGCAAGGCAATTAACTTTGGCCATCTACCCTCACACCTCCCACTCCCAATTCAATAAAAGGGATACATACTTCTGGGGCATTTGCAGGATTGATATGGAGCAGTTTGGGGAGTGAGTGACTTAGACCCACAGATGGATTTCTAAATTCTACCATAGAGAAGCAATTCTATGTAGTGCTAAAAGCATAGAATCAGGGGCCACACTGCCTGGGTTTCTATCCTGGCCCTGCCACTGTATGACCATGAACAAGTTACTTAATCTCGCTGTGCCTCAGTTTCTTCAACTGTAAAATGGGGATAAAAAACAATACCTAAAGGATCGTGAGACTGCTATGCATCTCAATCACAAAAAACTAACAACCCAATTAAAAAATGGGCAAATGGTCTGAACAGACATTTCTGCAAAGAAGATATACAGATGGCCAACAGGCACATGAAAAGGTCTTCAACATCATTAACTATCAGGAAAACGCAAATCAAAACTACATTGAGATATCACCTCATTCCTGTCAGAATGGCTATAATTAACAAGACAGGAAACAACGAGTGTTGGAGAGGATGTGGAGAGAAGGTGACTCTCCTACACTGCTGGTGGGAGTGCAAACGGGTGCAGCCACTATGGAAAACAGTATGGAGATTCCTCAAAAAATTAAGAATAGAACTACCATACGATCCAGCTATCCTACTGCTGGGTATTTATCCAAAAACGTGAAAACACCAATGTGTAAAGATACATGCACCCCTGTGTTCATTGCATCATTATTCACAATAGCCAAGATTTGGAAGCAACCTAAATGCCCAACAAGGGACAAATGGATAAAGAAGATGTGGTATATATACACAATTGAATACTATTCAGCCATAAAAAATGATGAAATCCAGCCATTTGTGACAACATGGATGAATCTTGAGGGTATTATGCTAAGTGAAATAAGTCAGAGGGAGAAAGTCAAATACCATATGTTCTCACTCACAAGTAGAAGATAAAACAACAACAAACAATCACATAGAGAAAAAGGTTGGATTGGTGATTACCAGAGGGGAACGGGGAGGAGAGGAACGAAAGGGACAATTAGGCACATGTGTGTGGTGATGGATTGCAATTAGTCTTTGGGTGGTGAACATGATGTAATCTATACAGAAATCGAAATACAATGATGTACACCTGAAATGTAGATAATGTTATAAGCCAATATTACCACAATAAAAAAAGAGACTACTATGAACAATTGTATGCCAACCAATTGGATAATCTAGAAGAAATGGATAAATATGTCCCCAGGAAAATACAACTTGCCAAGACTGAATCAGGAAGAAATAGAAAATATGAACAGAACAATGAAGGGTAAGGAGATTGAATCAGTATTCAAAAAGCTCCAAACAAAGAAATCCCAGCACCAGATGGTTTCTCTGGTGAATTCTACCAAACATCTAAAGAAGAATTAACACCAGTCCTTCTCAAAATCTTCCAAAAAATTGAAGACGAGGGAACACCCAAAACTCATCTTACAAGGCCAGCATTACCCTGAGACCAAAACCAGATAAGGACACTGCAATAAAAGAAAACTACAGGTCAATATCTCTGATGAACATAGATGCAAAAATTCTCAGCAAAATATTAGCAAACCAAACTCAACATCACATTAAAAGGATCATACACCATGATCAAGTGGGATTTATCCCTGAGGTGCAAGGATGGTTCAACATGCAAATCAATAAATGTGATACACCACATTAATAGAATGAAAGATAAAAATCATATGATCATCTCAATAGATGCAGAAACAGCATTTGACAAAATACAAAATCCTTTCAAGATAAAAACTCAACAAATTGGTTATAGAAGGAATATATCTTAACACAATAAAGGTCATATACAACAAGCCCACAGTTAACATCATACGCAATGGTGAGAGGTTGAAAGCTTTTCTTCCAAGATCAGGAACAAGACAAGGGTGATCACTCTCACCACTCTTATTCAATGTAGTACTGGAAGTCCTGGCTAGAGCAATCATGCAAGACAAAGAAATACAAGGCATCCAAATTGGAAAGGAAGAAGTAAAATTGTGTTTATTTGCAGATAATATGATATTATATAGAGAAAATCCTAAAGACTCAACCAAAAAACTGTTAGAACTAATCAACGAATTCAGTAAAGTTATAGGATATAAAATCAATATACAGAAATCAGTTGCATTTCTATACTCTAACAATGAAATATCTGAAAAAGAAATAAAGAAAACAACCCCATTCACAATAGCAACAATAACAATAAAATTCTTAGGAATAAATTTAAACAAGGAGGTGAAAGATTTGTACACTGAAAACTACAAGACTCTGACAAAAGAAATTGAAGAAGGCACAAACAAATGGAAAGACAGTCCACGTTCATGGATCAAAAGAACGAATATTGTTAAAATGTCCATACTACTCAAAATGCATCTAAAAATTCAATGTAATTGCTATTCAAAATTCCAATGACGTTTTTCACAGAAATGGAACAAAACAATTCTAAATTTGTGTATGGAATCACAAAAGACTCTGATTAGCTAAAGCAATCCTGAGAAAGAAAAACAAAGCATCACACTTCCTAATTTCAAGCAACACTACAAAGCTATAGTAATCAAAACAGTATGGTACCAGCATAAAAATAGACATATAGACCAATGGAATGAAATGAAGAGACCAGAAATAACCCTCCCATTTACAGTCATCTAATATTTGACAAGGGAGCCAAGAATACTCAATAAGGAAAGGATAATCTCTTCAATAAATTGTGCTGGGAAAAGTGCATAACTACATGCAGAAAAAAAAGTTTCTGCACAGCAAAAGAAACAATCAGCAAGATGAAAAGGCAACTCACGGAATGGGAGAAAATATTTGCAAACCATATGTCAGATAAGGGGTTAATATCCAAAATATATAAAGAACTCATACAACTCAATAACAACAACAAAATCTTATTTTAAAATGGGCAGAAGATCTGAATAGACATTTTTCCAAAGAAGATATACAAATTGCCAACAGGTAGATGGAGAATTGTTCAACATCACTAATCATCAGGGAAATGCAAATCAAAACCGCAATGAGATCACTTCACACCTGTTAGAATGGCTGTCATCAGAAAGAGATAACAAGTGTTGTTGAAGATGGGGAGAAAAGGGAACTTTTGTGCACTGTTAGTGGGAATATAAATTGATGCAGCCACTATGGAAAAAATTATGGAGGTTTCTCAAAAAATTAAAAATCGAACTACCATGTGATCCAGCAATCCCACTTCAGGGTATATATCCAAAGGAAATGAAAACAGGATATCGAAGAGATATCTGCACCCCCATATTTATTGCTTACAGAGAAACTTTCTCTTCCAAAGGATATGAGGATAAATACCAAGACTACTATAAACCCACGATTCTAGGACAGAAAATAGAAAAAAAAGAAAATAGATGGATATCTGTAGATAAATAACAGCATCTAGAACCAGATATCAACCCTTTATATGTACATAGTGCTTTATAGTTTATAAACAGTTTCATATATATATATGTATATATATGAATGATGTATATATATATATATGATGGGATATTATTCAGCCATGAGAAAGAATGAAACCCTGCCATTGGTGACAACACGGATGGTCCTTGGAACATTATGCTAAGTGAAATACATCAGATAGAGAAAGACAAATACTGTATGATATCACTTACTTGCAGAATCTAACAAAAAAACAAACTCATAGAAACAGTGAGTAAAATACTGGTTACCACGGGGAGAGGCTCGTCAAAGGGTACAAACTTCCAGTTATAAGATGAAAAAGTTCTGGAAATCTAATGCACAGCATTGTGGTTATAGATAACAATACTGTACTATATACTTGAAAGTTGCTAAGGGAGTAGGTCTTAAATGTTCTTACCACAAAAAAGAAATGGTAATTATGTGATGTGATGGAGGTGTTAGCTAACACTGTGGGGGTAATCATATTGCTATATATAAGTGTATTAAATCAATACGTTGTACACTTTAAAGTTACACACCGTTATATGTCAATTATATCTCAATAAGGATGGAAAAAAATAAAGTTAAGGGAAGAGTTGGCAAAACAAACAAAACCTACATCATAGAGCCATTGTAAAGCAAGGTTTAAATGACAACACATGTGAAGTGCTTAGTACAAAACTTGGCACACACTAAGTGTTAGCCATTGTTATTACTTTAGAATAGGCTATGACACTTGACTATTAGAGAATAAAAGACAGTCATTGCGAGTGGTCAATTCATAGACTAGAAGGCTGTGTAACCTGTGTATGATTCACAAATGGGTATCTCCCACCCAAAGGTATTCTATGGCTAAAGCAGTCATGAATTAGGACTTACAGAACTGCAAGGGAGGTTAGAAGTAAAATACTATTGTGAAAAGAAATTGAATTTTGTGTCAAAAAAATCTCAATTTGAGTGCTGGTTCTGTTGCCTACTAGTTGTGCAGCCTTGTGAAACTCACTTACATTCACTGAGTCTTAATTTATCCAACTAAAGATGGGCAGTATAAGCCCTGGTGTTACAAGCTTTTTGTGAAGACCATAATAGAAATTCCAAGAAAAGTGCTTGACAAATTATTAAATACTGTACAAATAAAATGTCTTTTTCTCATCTCAGTTGTTGCTATTACAGTTGCTGTTTTACAAATATGCATGTCCTCATCCTGATCAATTATGAAATGGGTGTTTGCCTTGGGTCTTTGTAGAACCATCTGCTTAGATCTGGAAGGTGGGGGACCTGGACCTGGGGTGGTCAGGACTGATTGAAACTCCAAGGCCCCTGACTGAACTTGGTGCCAGTGTCCTAACAATCGCACTGGCACTTAAACTTGGGTGGTTGTGAATATAGGTAGGGTCACTAATCAACCAGGTGGCTACCCGCTGCCTGGAACGTGGGCAATTAAGTACAAGGGCCATTTTCATCCAGAGGGTTTGCTATTTCATAGCCAATTACCCGGGCAGCTTCACCCCACTTTGAACTTTGTGGGAAGTAAGGGCAGCATATGCATCTGCAGCCTCAATAGCTTCCCTGTAGCTCCTGCCATCAACCCTATTCATCTCTTTCTAAAGGAGCGTCAGCATCCACCTGCCTTTCAGTATTTAACTCCTTCATTTAGAAAGAAGCAGCAGGAAATTTGAACCAAGAGCTATTTTTATCTTTATAATGGCAAAAGCAATTTTAACACTATATCCACGTTGTAATCTGCATTTCTGCAATCTGCTATATTTTAAAATATCAAAATCAAGAATGAATGCGTTCTTCTCAGACATTCACATGGCTCCCTAATGCAATTTTTTCCTAATTAGAATGGTGCTTGCTTAAGAGGAAGATATTTAATGTTCTCAAGTCCCTAGAGCAAATGGAATTTTTACTGAAGACCAGTTGTACTCAGCTTTACCAAAGAAAAGGAAGCTTTATGGTATGAGCTTATTTGAAAAGAGACTTTATTATTAAAATGCACCGATTAGGCCTATAGCAATAAAGGAGTCTTGAGGTGGAGGCTTATGCATCTATATGCACATCCAAAGACACACAGTGACACACACACCAGATTGCCCGCTAGTGGTCCGTCTCTCTGCTCTTCGCCCACCTCCTGAGGGAGTGATCATGCCAGAGAAGAGGGGAGGCAGGGATGTGGAGTAAGGGTGTGAGTGACATCTTTGTGTTCTCTATTCCTATTGGTGGAATCAGAACTCTCTGGTCACTCCTGCACTTGTGTCACTCCTCAGTTCCCTATACTGCTTCCCTGAATCCTTCCCTTACACTTGAAGCAAAGAGAACTCTACCTCTCCATCCTCCCATCACCATTCTCAGAGTAGCCTTCCCAGGCCCTTTGGAGACTGGAAATGGCTTTCAAAAGAGACAAGGCAACTTGAAGGAGATGGGGAGAGTAACATGGCCCCTGCCTTGCATTCAAAGCCTAGTTCCAGGCTTCTCCTCCTTGACACCTCTCCTTCCTACTCCCTATAGCATTGATGATCTATACAAGAACTTCTCTAACTTTACTATGTAGCAAGTTACTAGAAGATCTTTTTAAAATGTAGGCTCTGATTCAGTAGGACTGGGCTGCTGGCCTGAGATTCTGTGTTTCTATTGGGATCCCAGTTGATGAAAATGCTGCTGATTCACAGACCATACTTTTAAGAGTATGAGTCTATACCACATAATTTAACAATTAATCCTAATCTCTTTTACCTTTCCATATAGGTTATTGAGTCTCTGAGGCCAAGGATGCTATCTTATATTTCTTGTGTAGATCCTTACAATGCTGAGCTCATAATTGGAGCCACTTAAATGTTTCTGCATTAACTGATTGAGTAATTGTTGTAACAAGGGCTTTGAAGTCAGGCAACCTGGGTTGAAATCCCAGTGCTGCTCCTTACAAGCTATGGCACTTTGGGCAAGTTATTTACCCTATCTGAATCTCGATTTCCTCATCTGTAAAATAATAGGGTAACTGTGCAGATTGCAAGAACTAATTCTGGGAAGCATCTTGCATAGTGTTTGACCCATAGTAGGCTCCCAATAGATATTACTTCTGTGTTGCCTTGGATTTCTCAGAAAAAGAATTTAGGATGATCAAATCATATTATAAATGTCAGCTAAAATTTTCAAGGGAGAAAAACACATTAAAAAATATGTATGTTTCTGAAAATGTCTGAATGCTCTTCCTTACCTCCTACTGTGTTCTGGGATTTTCTTTAACTCACTTATTTATATTATCTCTGTCTTGCATTTCGCAAGGCAACTTTAGTACAGTGAAAAGATGCCTAAACTTTCTAATCAGAAGACCTAAGTTCCCAGTTTTGATGTTATTATCCAGGAGACACTGAGTAAGAATCTCAACCTCTCTAAGCTTCAGCTCTCTTGTTTGTGAAAGAGAATTGATGATAACATCCACCTTGCCAATCGCTTGTATGTGAAGACTCTTTATAAACTATAAAGCACTATGTACATATAAAGGGTTGATATCTGGTTCCAGATGCTGTTATTTATCTACAGATATCTAACTATTTTCTATTTTTTATGTCCTATAATCTTGGGTTTATAATAGTCTTGGTATTTATCCTCATATCCTTCTGGAAGATAAAGTTTTTCTGTAAAGATTCATAAAATCTTTTGCCACTCTGCTATTATCTCCATTGGAAAAAGGGGTAAAATAAAGCAGAGAACGTAAATGTAATTTGGTAAAATTATCCAGGAAGTTACAGGCAGGTTTGTAAAAAAAAAAAAAAATATTTTTTTTGGTTAGAAAAAAGACACATGAAACATCTTCTTCGAAGCCAGGAGTGAGTTGTTCTTTTTAAAATTACATTAAATTGTAAAACATTATCTGAAAAACAAATGTCAGACAATACTAGTTTCGTACTTAGATATGAAAAAAAAAATCATTTTCATGGAGCCCCAATGACAGCAGCTCAGATTTTAGGTCAAAATTCATTATCACACAAGTCTACTATTCACTGTTTTAATGTTCTTTTCAATATAACCAAATGCTATTGTCACAAAAAGAAGTTGAATAGGTTGCTGAGACTTGTAATGGGATCTGACTGGCACTTTACCCAGAATCATCCTTCTCAAAGTTCGAAAGCAATTGCCAATGAGTCAAGCCTAATTTAGCTACTGCTACTATGCTCACTGCTCTTTTAAGAAAACTCAGCTCAAAAGTAACTCATAAGTGAGTATACTCCAAGCTTATCTTTCTCTGTATGCTAAAATTTTGGTAGTTTTCTTCTTAACTGTACTCTTATGCTGAAGTAAAAATAACATTCTACAGTTGCACGATTGGCAACATGTTATCAGTCCCTTAAAATCACTAGTAGGTGATTTACCCCTGATTTGGAGTTGAAAAGTTGTAAATACCAGTATAGCTGAGAAAACACACATTTCCTTTTTATTTTTGTTTTTCACTTTCAGAGCCAAATATCATAGAAGAGTATTTGGTGACAGTGGAAGTCCCTATAACTTGCTGCCAGTGTAGACTTTGAATGGAATTCATAGCAACCCATATTAAGACAGATTTGTGGGTGTAGGATCTGAATCTGTCTTCAGTGGTGAGGAAGAAAGATAGTAAAGTGTCATAGACTGTAGACAATCTAATTTTCGGCAAAGAAGCTTTACTCTAACCTGCCATCCTTTGGAAAGGATGAATCCATCCTCCCATGTTTTAGCAGCCCTCTAAAGCATCCCAGGTTGGTGCTTTAGCCCTTTCTCCCTAGACTCTGTTTTAGCTCAGGTTTCCTGGGAAATAGCCTCTGAGACTAAAATTTGCATATGGAAGAGTTATTGGGGGCATGTTCTCAGGAGCAATACGTGTAAGGGAGAGGAGAGACACGGGATTGGGTGGAGGGAGAAGAATGATGCGTTTGCAAGAGAGGTCTCAGCTGGTCCCAAATGTTGCTCTTGACTTAGGATGGCCATTCAGCACTGTCCTGAACTAAAGCAAGGGGGTCCTGCCTTTGTAGAGCTACATCATCCGCTCAGGGGTCGCAGGCTGCCCCGGTGAAGGGGCCATAACCTTGGGTGATAGTGCTCCTTTTGAGGAAGGGAAATTCATCATTTGATGAAGAGAAATTCTCAGAGTACAGAGAATCATCTACGCTCCATCACAGCTGGGGAAATGAGTTCCGTAATCATTGTATTAGTTACAAAACACTAGTCTGGTCTACAGAGTACAAGTGTATTAGTTATCTAGTGCTGTATAGCAAATTACTCCAAATCTTAGTGGCTTAAAACAATAATAATCATTTACTATCTTTCAGGTTTTTTATGGGTCAGAGCATAGCAAGAGCATAGCAAGGCCTAAGGCCAAAATTAGAAGATTCAAAGTCTGAGTGCTAGAATCATTTGAAAACTTATTCACTCACTTGTCTGGTGGTTGACACTAGTTTTTGCTAGGGGCCTATCTGAGACTGTTGAGCAGAACACCCACACGTGGCCTCTCCATGTAGCCTGAGCTTCCTAACAGCATGTTGCCTGGGTTCTAAGGGCGAGCAGACTCAGAGGGAGAGGGAGAGGGAGAGAGAGAGCCAGGTGGAAGTCAATCACCTTTTACGATCTAGCCTCAGAAGTCACACAGTGTTTTATCTACTGCATTTTATTGATTGAGGCAGTTAGAGAGGTTCACTCAAATTCAGGGGAAGGTACAGAGACTCCAGTTCTCAATGTAAGAAGAGCATGTGGGATGGGATATATGTCAATGTGGCCATAAATAACCTGCCAGAGTTATGAAGGGGAGACCTAGGCTGAGCACCACAGCATCCATACAGTCTATCGCTTGTGGCCACTCAGATCCACCAGCTTCATGTATTGGGAACAGTGCTTCCAGGACTCTGGTTGGTCTCTTTTACTGGGGAACCTTATGAGTTTAATGAGACAAATGATAGTCTGTGTCACTGAAATGGATCTCAAGATCATAACTAATGCTCATCACCTCCTTTCTCTCCTCCCTACTCTAGATTCCAGTCACCCTCTACTAGCATCTCTGCTGGGCTAGGTGGCTTACTTGGTAGAATAACCCAGATCCTCATTTCTGAGGGGTCTGATCCCTGGTCAACATATCTTTATCAGACTATGCTGATGCTTTATCCATTTATCATCAAAAATTGGTCAGAGAAGTACTAAAGGAAGCCCTGGTAGGTTATCTGGGACTTAACATACTCTTACCCACCACCATTGTGTAACAGCAGCCCTGTAGCCTCCTGATGATTGGGGTCAACTACTCAGCCAGTGTAGCAATTTCCTTCCTTGTCTTCTGGTCTACTGGCATATGAAGTCCAACGTGTCCAGACAGCAGCTCTAGCTTAAAATTTAATGGAACATTTTCTGCATCCCCTGGTAGAAGTGTATCCCATGTGGGAAACAGGACGTGTAGACCCACAAACCCTAAAGTTGTAGAGATTGGAAGTATGAATACCCAAAAAAAAGCCACTAAGCGTGATGATAAGTAGGATACCCATATTTCACCCTTGGTTACTAGACCCATGTGTTCTACCTACTGGGGATATAGCACTATATAATGGCCCTTGATTTGGGGTATATGCTGCACCCAGGAGCATGGTGCCTCATCCTTGCAAGTTATCTTCTGTCATCTCCAAGTTGGCACCTCTCCTACACCTTCAAAAGTTATTCTATTGTTTTATCAGACCAACAGTTTCTGGGTGGTGTGGTATGTTATATAACCATTAGATTCCCATAGTTATGTATTTATTGCCAAAATTTATTTGCTGTAACGTGGGTCCATTGGCCCAAAGTGATGTTATGAGATATTCCACGCCAGTAGATCAAATATTCTGTAATCTCTCGGAAAGAGAGGCTGGCCAAGGTCCCACAGGCAGAAAAGGCAAAACCATATCTGGATTTTGGGTCAATTTCAGTCAAGACAAATTGCTATTCCTTCTAGAGTAGAAAGGATTCAATGTATTCAAGTTGCAAACAAGTGTATACTTGATCTCCTCAAGTGGTAGTGCCTTACTGGGGACAAAACGTTAATTTCTGTTGCCGGCAGGTTGGACATTCAGCAGAGGCAGTAATTAAATCAGAATTGGTGAGTGGGAACCCATGTTGTTGGGCCCATAAGCAGCCTCCATCCCTGCTACATGGCTACTCCATTAATGAGTCCATTGTGCAGCATTGGGGTGACGGGTGACAGAGACTGGCTGATGTGAATCGAATGAGCCATTCTATCTACTTGATTGTTTGATGCTTCTTCTGGGAAGAATGCTCTGTGATGGGCATTAATATGCAATATAAAAACCTTCACACTTTGTGCCCAACCCTGTAGGTTCATCCACTTGTCTCTTCTCTAGATTTCCCTGTCCTTGCTCTTCTAATCTTTCCAGGCCCCTGACCAACTAGTGTAGCCATTTGTTAGTGCTCATGAAGCTGTGTATATTCTCACATCAGCCTACTTGTCTCCACACAAAGTGGATGAACAGATGCACTGCACAAAGTTCTATTCACTGGGAAGATTGTCCCTCAATGTTGTCTTTCAGGGGCATCCCTGTGTGGGGCTGTAGTGCAGCAGCAGTCCATTTTCAGCTTGCATCCACATACTGAGCCAAATAACTTGAACCTTCCCCGCATTAGCTTATCATAATGAACTCCCCTCATGTGGTGGCCACAGGCGTGAGCTGAGGGAAAGGCACCAGTGCAACAATGGCAGGTGACATGCAGGTCGAGACCATCAGCTCATGCAGCTTACTTGGCCTTGTTCATGCCCAATCCAGGATGTTCTATGTCCTTCTGTACTAAGTACTATTGGGCCTCCCCAACCGTGTGACTTGTTGGGTTTGACAGAACGCAACTCATGATTAGCAACTCTGTCCTGTTGGTCACTTTATATCCCATGACCAGATACTCTGCAGTCTTTCTCAGGGCTCCCAATACCAAACAGTATATAAGAGGCCATTTTTCAAATAATGTATAAATTTTCATTGCAAGCAGCATGATTTCCCTATTGGGACTTGCCATAAATCCTACATGGTGTCTTTGTACATCACAGATATCTCTAGTACAATTGAGTCTGCTGAGTTGTATGGTAGATGGGCCAGAGCTATATTCCCAAGAATAGAATATGCTGCTGCCTCCCACACCCAAAGATGCCTACTGAACACTCTGCTTCTTTCTTTGTGGTAGGGAAGGCAAGATGCATCAATTTGTTGTTTACTGTAAAGTAGCTATCCTTGCATGGTTCAGACCACTGAACTCTTGAAAACTTTACTGATGTAGCAGGCCCCTGAATCTTCATAGTGTTTACCCTCCACATTCTAGAGTACAAGTGTCTTATCAAGACATCCAATGTACTTGCCACTTCTCACCCATCCTTTCTGTTTTAATGTCATTGATAGATTGGACCAATATGATGTTTTATAAGACATCCAAATGGTCTCAGTTTCTACAGAGTATATTATGACAGAGGATGGAAGGGTTAACATAGCCCTGAGCAAGACTGCAAATTTGTACTATTTTCTGTCCCATGTGAATGTGAGCTGCTTTTGATCCTCCTTCCTGATAGGAATGGAAAATAATGCATTCACCATATCAATGGCCACATACCAGGTAGCTGAAGCTATGTTAATATGCTCTAGCAAAGATATCTAGGTCAGCAGCTATAACTGGGACTATTATTTGATTGAATTTACCATAGTCCACTGTCATCCTCCAGTATCTATTTGGTTTTGTAGGGGACAGAGTGGTAAATTAATGAGGATATGATGAGGACTACCATTCCTGCATCTTTCAGGTTTTTAAGGTGGCACTAATCTCTACTATTCCCTCAGGATGCAATTTTATTGTTTGTTTACTCTCTTGACTTGGAATAAGGGAGGGAGGGAGGGAATTGGAGGCTTTTACTTGGCCTTTCTACTATGATAGCTCTCACTCCACAGGCCAAGGGCCCAATGTTGGCGTTCTTCCAAGTATATACCAAGAATATACCAAGTGTATCCATTCTAATTACATATTTGTGGACTGGGGGAATGATCACCAGGTGAATCCATGGATAGAGTGGACCTACTGTGAGCTAAACCTGGGCCAGGACTCCATTTATTACCTGGACCACATACACTCTCACTCTAACAGAAGAGCCATGATGATACTTCTAGTTATCCAGGTATCAATGTCAACTGATCCTAATAATCCTCAAAATACTTGGGTATTCCCTTTTCCTCAGTGTAAATGGTCTTACGTCCCTTTAGGGAAGGACTAGAGGAAACATTATGGGCTTTTCTGCTTGCCTTGGTGTTGGATATGAGAATAGGCTCAGGGCTGGAAACTGGGCAAAGGATAATGATTTTTTTATTGGGGAAGCTGCCCTTTCTGAACATCCACTTTTGATTTTTTAATTTTGGGTTGTAAAATTTTTTAAAAAGCATTGTTGAATCCCATCTATCTTGCTCCTAGGATCACCATGTTCTACTAACCATTGCCATAGTTCTCTACAGGTCAGGACCCCCTGGCTGCCACTCTGACCTTGCTGTTCAGTACAATAATTGCATCCACTTTGCTCCTGCTAGTAAAACACTGACATCTGGCCTCTATTATTTCCAGATCCTATCATCACCTTTGTAATCAAGTAGCCCAGTTTTATTATAGCATTTCCTACTGTCAGCCCTGGTCTGCATAGGACAGCCAATAACTTCTCGATAACGGTGGTGCCCCTCTCACCAATACATTCTTTATTGCTTTGGTAAATAGAGTATCCTTTGAGTCTTTCTGCAGAAAATATTTGACTGGTGGGTTTTCTGGTTTTGAATGTGTTCCCTTTCACTGACAAGACCAATTCTAGAGACTTTTGATTCCTTCTTCCAACATCTTCCATGCAATTCTGGCATTTTTATTTCACTTTGTGTGGATGATCACTTTTCCCAAGCTTCTTTTTTTTTTTTTTTTTTTTAAAGATTTTATTTATTCAGTTTTTTCCCCCCAAAGCCCCAGTAGACAGTTGTATGTCATAGCTGCACATCCTTCCAGTTGCTGTACGTGGGACTCGGCCTCGCATTGGACGGAGAAGTGGTGCCTCGGGGCACCCCCGGGATCCGAACCCGGGCCGCCAGCATCAGAGCGTGCGCACTTAACCGCCAAGCCACGGAGCCGGCCCTCCCAAGCTTCTAAGAGTCATCCTAGCAGCATGTTAGCACTATCTCCCAGGGGCTTTGACAGAGTAAGTCTTATCATGGGAGAGTAATCCTGTATCAATAAACTTTTCTTTATCCAACTTTATGATTTGCTCCTCTTGATCCACCACACTTAGGATCCAGTCCCTTATATACTGCCCTGGCTCCTTTTAATACATATTTTCTAGGTCCTGCAGCTGCTTTGGTATACAGTCCCTTTTCTGTCTTAAGAGGCCCAGCACTTCTTCAACTAGGTAATGTAACTTAATTTTAGTGACGGATCTCGTGGCCAGGACTGGGGTTGGGAGTAGATTCTGAGAGGGGGGGTACATGTTTTCTTGTGAGGCAGAAATATCTGTAATATCTTCCAACAAGGGGAGAGTGCTAGACTTTAACAGGGAGGAGTAGCCCACTTCCACAGGCATAGAGAGTTTTGGGGGAATCTTGGAAGTCAAGAATTCAGAGTGCATTGACTCAGATGCCCTTATTCCATGCCTCAGAGTCCCACTTCTTCCCATTAGTACCCTGACCTTGGCGTAGCTGACTTGCTAGGGTTGAGAATTCAACGTTATCTGGAGAGCTGAGATTCTCATAATTAAGTCCTGGGCTTGAGTCTCAACTTTTTCTGCCCTCCAGCTGAAAGAGACTAGAATCTCTTTATATGCTGCCAAGGATATTTGGAGTTCACACCCCAACTTAAATCAGCTACTAGTCCTCGTTAGCCTTTCATTGTCTTTGTCAAAGACATTATTAGCATCTAGAAAAAGCCATCCAATTCCCCAGTCCTTATAATTACTATTTCACCCAAACACTCAAATGCACAAGATATTGCTCCTGTCAGTGTGTTCACTTCCTCTGATATTACATCCTAGTTCACCATTGACAAAAGTCTAGACAATTTCACAGCTATGGAATGTCAAAAGCTATTAGTATTCTACCTACTACCAGTGAAATGGTTCTCATTCTGAGCTTACTGGTGGGAAATCCACTTGTAAAATCCCATTGTGGAGTTTTCTTCCTAGAAACCAGTCTTAAGTCGGATTCCTTGGGAAATACACTCTGAGATGGATATCTGTATACAGGAGATCTTTTTGGGGGGTGGGGTGGGAATTCTCAGCACTAACACCTCTAAGAGAATTAGGGAGGCACGATTGGACACAGGAAGTATTTAAACTACCATGCAGTTGCAATAGAGGCTTCAGCCAATCCCACAGGGGGTTCTGGAGTTGGAATGGCCCTTCAAAATTGTCCTAAACTGAGCAAAGGGACCAGGCCCTGTAGTCTACATCAACCAGTCACTAGATATGGGCTTCTCTCCAGAGGGAGGGTGTAATGCTGGGTGAGGTGGTTCCTTTCAGATGAGGCCAGATCCTGGAGAGGGACTCAGATATGAGTCAGTAGCAGCCAACACTCCTGGCAGTCTAGGAGATGAGTACCTCAGTACTGAATGGGGGATTTGGGTGGCACATCATAACATCCACTACAATCCTCCTCCTCCTCAGGTTAATGGTGTCAGTGATGTGGAATTATGACAAAAATTAGTAAATATGGTGCTTAGTTGGAGGAGTCTTTTCACAGTAAATGATTCCCCATTATCTTCATGCTGGCCATGTTTCTCTTTAGAACTTGGCAGACAAAGTGGGAAAGAGGGTATTGTGGGAAAGTTGTAAGAGTCTCCTTAGGAAGCTTATCACCCCTTAGGGAGCATGTCATTCATGGTGGGTGGAACACTAATAGCTTTTGGCATGCCACAGCAGTGAAATTTTTAAGACTTTTCTCAGTGGTAAACCTCAACTGCAGTGTGTCCTCTGGCTATTCTTGGTATACTTCACTAATACAGAAGGAAACTTTCACCTTGAAATAAAATCACATCCATATGCATTATTCAGACTATTTATTAATCGAAATTTTTTGCATCAATTCTATGTGTAATCATGCCTCCTACATAGCATTCACTCATTCATTCAACAATACTGGTTGCATATCTACACCTACTATATGTCAGAAACTGTTCTAGGTGCTAGGGATACTGCAATTAACAAGGCAGACCGTCCCTGTCTTCATGGAAAGCGTATTCTAGAAGAGAGTTGGGGAGAAAATAAATAGGAATAAATAAGCAAGAAAATTTCAAACAGTTGTAAGTGATGTAATAATAATAAAACAGTAATAAAATAACAAGTAATTGACTTTTAATATGCATAGAGTGGAGAGAAAAGTTATTGCAGATAGGGTAGTCAAAGTAGGCTTGTCTGAGGAGATGATTCTTGAGCTGAGACCTGCATGATAAAATGATCTAGTCATGTGAAGATCTAGAGGCAGAAGCTCATTTGAGCTGAGGCCAGAGTGAAGTAAGGAAACATGTCATGAGAAGGTATGGGGGCATTTGGTTTCAGACAGATAAACAGACAGAGTAACCAATACAAAGACCCTGAATTAGGAACAAGCTTGGCATGTTTGAGAATCAAAAATAAGACCAGTGTGGCTGGAGCTTAGTTAACAGAGAGGAAAATCATGCAAAATGGGGTTGGAGACTAGGCATGAGGTAGATTATGTAGGGCTGTGGAGGCCACAGTAAATAATTTACTCTGTACCTAAGGACAATGGGAAGACAATAGCGAATTCTGTGCAGAGGAGTACCATGATCTGCCTTATGTTTTAAAAGAATTACATTGGCAGCTGTGTATAAAATAGACTATACAGAGTCAAGAATAGAAACAGGGATGCCAGTTGGGAAATTATTGCAGTAATTCAGGAAAGAGATAATGGTGGCTTGGACCAGGATGGTAGCCGTGGAGGTGGCGAGAAGTGGTCAGACTCCGGATATATTTCAAAAGTAAAGCCAAAAGGACTTGCTGAAAGATTAAATATAGGATGTGAGAGAAAGATATAACGTGTATTAACAACACCATAACTAGGGTCAAAGTGTGAAGTGAGCGATTTGGACAATAAGTGGGTTGGAGGAAGAGATTGCTGAGGGCCAAATCAGGAAGGTTTCGGTCCCAAAGGGAGATTGTGTGTGTCTGTGTGTGTGTGTGTGTGTGTGTGCTGAATGAGACAGTACAGAGATACTCTATATAAGGAGTAATTTCTCTTATAGAAGATGATCTTACTGACAATTTACTTCTAGGATTGGCCAAAGCCATTGTTTTGTTTTGATTGACTAAATTGAGGAGGTCTTCACTTTGTCAAACTACTCCTGGAGCTGACACTCCAACACAAATTAAGGCACACCCATTTGGTAGCTTCCGAAGTAGCATTGATTGTTATAGTGTCTCAAGCTGTGCTTAAGAGGGAGATGGTGGCTGGGGGATCTTCACGCACTGTGCAGATGTAAGAGAAGAGTAAGAGCAAACCCAATTGCAGCTGTGGCTAGAAAGCCTGCCCATTAGAGGTCCTTTTGCACTTCACAGGCAGGAGGGTATTCTGCAAGCAAAGGCGACCCACAGGTGCTGGGCTGGAGCACAATTGATTTCCTTTGTGGAACTAGCCACAGAGAAATCCTTCATGTGTGCTCCCAGACACAGTGGCAGTTTCAAGTTGATGTGAAGTGCTGACACATAGCACAGAAGTGTTAGTGTTAGAACATTTTGGAATTTCAAAGCATCACCTGATGGGAGAGAGTGTAGAAACCAGGCACTAACCATCCTGCCTGAGAAAATAGGGGTTAAAGAAGGGAAGCAGGTTTTCACAAAGTGAAAAAGAGAGTTATACATTTTTTTATCACGCTGTACTGTAATTTTCCTCTTTAATGTCTCTATATCCCAGGAACTGATCTGTCTTGCTTGTCATCAGCAGTCACTGCCATATAGTAGATGCTCAAGAAATATTGTAGATGAATGAATGAACAATTGAACCTAAATCAACCTCAGTGTCCCTGCCAACCGAGTCATGCTGTCAACATTTGTTGTTAGCAAATACACAACTCAAGTTCCAATTTCTGCTCTTGTGCTTGCTCCCTGGGACACAATCAGACCACGTCTACACAGTGCTACTAGAGCAGTTGGTTTTGTGGAAGTGGTCAGTAAACGGAGAGAAGGAACCAGTCAACTGGTCTATAAATGCAGGGAAGGAATCAGCCAAATGACTAGTTTAACTGGTATTTTGCTCTACTCAATTGCCTAGTCTTTTGTCTGAATTGACAAAACAAATAAAAACAAAATAAATCAAAAAGCATGCTGGTGTCTGATAAACGCAGACACATCCCTGTACTGAGCTGTGACCATCAGCATGAACCTGAAAGACTGAACAGTGGGGTAAGAGGCTGTGTCTACAACCACTCCTTTTAGTCACCTCAGGGGTGGGGGTGGAGAACAGACAAATCAGTTGTCTGATGTCATAGATTCAAAATACCCAACTGATTGACTCAATTTTTCAGTACTTATATAATCAGGGCTCTTGTATAATCAGCATCCTCTCTCTCCATAAGGTATTAGGCTCTTTGTCACCTCTCAAATGCCCCTTTTTAAAGACTACAAATATTAGACACCTGAAGTCATCCCTGTTTTGAGATTTTCCCATCTAAGGCTCTCCAACCATTCTCTGTACCTCCCCCTACCTTGGCAGCTGTGTGACCCCCAAAGAATTTTCTTTCTAATCAGGGCTGAAATCTATGCTCAGTTTTTGAGTAACCAAACATGAGGCTGTCTGTATTAGCAAGAGATATTTTTCCCAGTCAGTCCTGATTTGATGAATTGAAGGTTTCCACAGACTTTCCCAAGTGCCAACTGCTTAAGCTAAACAATGACCCCAAATGCAACCAACCGCATGTCAAACAAAGGCACATCGGGAGAATGACCAAGATGATGCTGATGTCAGGCAGGCTGCCTCAACTCGGGAGCCAGAGGCAAGGCAGAGTCTTCATGTTGCACAAGCCACAGCAAACACAAAGTAAAATAGGAGAAAACACACAAAAAGAACCTGAGATAATACCTATAGAAAAAGAAATTCAAATCGCAGATGGATTCGTTATCATTTCTAATCCTTCACTATAGAAGGAGGCTATTTTTGCTGCTCTCCTGTTTGGTATGTAATCTTCTGTAACAAACATGTAGTTTTAAACACTATTTTAATAAACAAATAAAATGCTTAATAGTTTCAGGTCTAATAGAATATTTCCATTAGTTAAAAGTATAATAGCTGTGCCCCAGGGTAGCATAACTATAAGTGAGCTACTCAATCTTTCCCAATGAGTGGAAAAAAATGGTTTTATACCAACTTCCACTTCCTATTATAATACAGTTTTGTCCATCACCAGCAGCCTGAAATTATAAAGGGTAAAACATTTAATGAATTTGCTCTCATTAAATGATGTGTATCATCTAATGCTGAGGGAGAGAAAGCTAAGACTCATAGTTTGAATGGTCCTAGAACGACCTTAATAGCAGCTTGTTAACAATCAAAATGAGTGTTACACTATTTCAGCAGCTGGGAAGCAATTTATTTTATTTATTCTCACCACCGCACTTTAGGACCTATAATATATTCCACCCATTGAAAAGCTTTATCTCAGCTGGAAAACATGAATTCTTATTTTCGTTTCTGAAATTCCAATTCTTTACTAAATTCTAAGTACCTTTAAAAAATTGAAATGCTCATGGTTGACATTTATTCGTGTAGGTAAAATACATAGCTACATTCATATTTTAAAAGAGTGTACAGTTAAAGCTCACACCTTGTCAAGAGCATAATCGAAAATGAGACTGAGACTTTTTTCACCATTGGTTTGGTTTCAACTTGCACATCAGGCTTCATGCTCACTGTCTATCAAAAGTAGTACTCTTGGGCCACATATCCAAAAAGAGAATGGCACCACTACAAGATACTTGAACTGTTTTCTTTACCATTGGCCATTATTGTGTCAAAATGCTACTGAGGTTCCTGGGAGATGTACTTCTCATGTCTAGTTAACTAATAGGTTTAAAAATGCTTGAATCAATTTATAAGGAGGAAGGCGCATTTTAAAATTCTTACAAGTAAAGACATTCGGATTAAAAAACATGCAGGAAAGGTCAGAAAATGATCTATTTTCTACTGATTGAATGTAGTATTTTTTATTCCTTTCATTTTTGGTGGTATAACCGTGACAAAATAGGGTGATTCAAAAATAATGGAACACTTTCACAAGTTTTTACTCAGTAACTAGGTGCTATGTGAAATTGTACAATGTATCACATTGTAGAGTTACCCTTCCAAGTGTCTACCCATTCGAGAAATACAAGTTTTGACTACATGTTCGTAGATAACTTGGTTCCTGAATAATAAATGTCTGAGAACATTCTATTATTTTTGATGACTCTATAATTACTTGTTGTGGAAAGCTTGCATGGATGCCCTTCAATTAAAATATAGGCTGCGAAATAGCAAAAATAATTTTAAGTTCTTATCAAACTGTCCTAAGTCAAGCATCAACATATATGTTTTATTTTTAATACATAGTCTCCTTCCATATTTTTAAAATAAATGTTGATCTCGCTAAGATCAGCTCCTGCACTACTACAAGAAAGTCAGAAATACATATATGTACTTGAAACCTAGAAGTCCAAATTGATTCACAGATGATAGATAGATAGATAGATAGATAGATAGATAGATAGATAGATAGATAGATGATAGATAAAACACAGTACTAAGAACTGGACATATAAGACTGGATTGGATCCAGGTTGTCAAAGTGCCTCTGAAAAAGACTCTGACTGGGTCTATACAAGTTTATCAAATTGACCATTTTGACTAAATTGACCAGTCAATTTAATGAAAGAGCCACTTAACTCTCTCCCACTTCAAATTGACCAAAACCACCTGTTAAGGAACTTGTGGCCAGTCTTATTTTCCTGCTCTATCCAAACACCAATTCCTCCCACTGCCCTACTCACCTGTTTCCTCCCAGCAGCCCTTTACTGATTCAATTGTTTTCTCAATTGTGATTGGAGTTAGGGAATAACTATTTGTTCCCCAGGACACACATTTTCCTGGGATTGAGCGAGTTACAGTAATCACCAGAGCTGATGGCTGCCCTGAGCAGAACCATTTGAAGGCCCCTGAGGAGCAGGTTAAACTCCTGAGTGCTCCAAGAATACTGCTTCAGTCGAAAAAATCTGTGAACTACTGGCTTGGCATTCAGTCCACTGTTTCATAGCCTGCACTCTGCCTCTGAGCTAGTGATCTGCAATACTCATTCAGCTACAATTTCTCTTGGGGCTAGCCAATAAACCGAGCAGGTCAGGCCAACTCACAACTCTTCAAGAAGCAGCCACCCAATGAAAAGACATTGTCAGTTTACTGCTTGGGCTAAATGCCTTGGTTTTGAAATATGTGATGAGAAAGGAAATGCAATTGTGCAACTTTTAATTGAGATGTGATCATTTCCATTTTAATCCTTACTACACTTCTCTGCAGGAAACAATGCATCCCATGTTTGGATGAAAACCTCCAAGAGAACATGCGAGAGTCTAGGAGACTTACTTGCTTTTTTCCCTGGGCATGAGATACCCACCATCTTCCACAAGATGGCAGGCAGTTTTCATTTTACTCTTGGTAATCAACAGGAAATAGCTCCACTCTCAAATGACAGCAACCCCAGGTAGCTAGGGTGACATTTGCTTTACATTATGATACACACTAATTAATCATTAGTGATCCCAGAAGTAAGTCTGCTAAAAATGCTTTGCTATGGCTTCTCACAGCAGGGGCTTTCAATATTGATACTACTACATGCACATATGTTCAGTCAGTATATGTTATACTTGTTTAAGTTTTAAGGCTTTAAGTTTTTAGAGTCTTTTAATTAATATTGCCTAGATCAATATTCACCTCTTATTTAGAAGGGGAATGATGAGGCTAGTAAAAGAAATACAGAAAGAAAAAGCAATAAACATAGCTTTGAAAAGCTAAAGGCAACTTTGACGAGTTTTCAGTTGGAGGCACTTTTGTCATCGCAATTGTTGATATCTTCAACTTTTCCCGGGCCCACTTCAAAATCTCTGGGGCAAAAATTCTGTAAAGAACTTGGCAGGCACCACCATTGCACACTTAACTTTTGTCCTATGGTCTCAAAATAGATCACTTCATGAAGGATTTAATCTGCTCCATCAACTAACAGGAAATGTTCACATTGTCTTCCAACATGGATTCCATTCCAGAGCAAGAAGCCTCATTATTACAAGCAACTCCACCAGGCCTTAGCCACAACCCAAGCTACAATGAGCAACACTATTCTTCTTAAGAAGAACCTTCCAGAAAGGTTCAACAACTGCTTGAGCACCCACAGCCAGGCAGTTCCCTCTGCCACCTGAAGCTAACCCAGGAGAAAGATATTCTGCCTGGTGGAAACTCTTAAGCAGTTTAAGTTCAAACCTTAGTTCCAATTATAACTGGTTAGTTCTCCACTTAGGTCAGCTACACCCACCCCTAGGCCTTGTTAGTATATCTTTCAAAAAGTTTCTTTGGGGCCGGCCCGGTGGCGCAAGCGGTTAAGTGTGCGCTCTCTCCGCTGCAGCGGCCCGGGGTTTGCCGGTTGGGATCCTGGGCGCGCACCAATGCACTGCTTGTTAAGCCATGCTGTGGCGGCGTCCCATATAAAGTGGAGAAAGACGGGCACGGATGTTAGCCCAGGGCCAGTCTTCCCCAGCAAAAAAAAAAAAAAAAAGTTTATTTTACTCCACTAAATTTTAGCTTTCCTCTGATAATGACACTTTCTTCAGTGCTTCTTGAGTTTTAATATGTATATGAATCACCTGGAGATCTTGGTAAAACACAGATTCTGATTCAGTAGGTCAGGGATAGCACCTAAGATTCTGCATTTCTAGCAAGCTCCCAAGTGATTCCAGATGCTGCTAAGCCACAGGCCACACTTGAATGAACAAAGCTCTGTAGTTTCTTCATTACTCCACACGCCGTATATTCTGGGGTAAAGAAAACTGGTAACAGTTTCCAGACTCCCCACTGTATCTTCTAGACTTCCTTTCATCGATAACTCCTCCTCTTTTGAAGCCCTCATCTGCCAAACTCTCTTCACTCTCATCTCCAGATCTCCCTCCCAGGCACTCCATTGCATTCACTGAACATTCTGGAAGCCAATTTATCATCTTCTTTCCATCTATCCCCTCTTCTTGAACAACTTCAACATTCATGTGGATGACTTGTTCATGTCACTGGCCTTGACCTCCTTTATTCCAATGACTTCCATCTCCTTTCTACTTTAGCAATCAACTCAATGGCCACACCATGACTTTGTTATCACCTGAAATGGTTTTACCCTTGAAATCTTAAACCTTAAAATTTCCCTCTTTTACCTCAGTCTCCAATATGATACTTCCAGCTCTGTTCTCCCTAACTCCCACTAAACATACTCTCCCACCCCATTGGACTTTCCACTCCTTGGGTACCTTATATTTTTGTCTCTTAACACCACTTGCTTTCACCTCCATTACTACCCATTCTGGAAACTAGAGTCGACCATTTCTACTCTAAATTCATCAATAATCTATTTTCCCCAGTTTCTTTCTTTTCTGACACTACTGTGCTAAACTCAATCCTGGGTGCACTCATCATTACTGTTTTAATCCTCCTCATCTTTAAATATCCCAGTGAACACACACACATGATTCATCATGTTGAGTGACCCCATTACACACTCATATATACAACCTCAGTTGGCCCCACAACGCTGCTGCCCAATCTTCTTATTTCTTCCCTCACAGTTGTTTTTCTGACCCTTTTTATGCTTCTCAAACTGTTAAGTTATAAAATATAAACGTGATCAGTTCCCATCCTCTTCCACCACAATCTTTCCATATCTTCACTCAAACTCTCTTTTCGTTGTCTCCTGTTACATTTGCTTTTTCTTCCAAAGTTAACCATAACAATTTTATTAGCTTTAAAATATAAATCCCTCTTATGCTCTTGATTCTACCTTTATGCATTAATTTCCCAGTCTCTTAAATTATCACACTCTCTCTTCCCATTGGGTACTTCCTCTTAGCCAGCAGGCATTCCCAAGTCTTCCTTAGTAACCCCCACAACCAAAAATGCTCTCCATAACCTTATTTCTTGTTAACTTGTGGTACAATCCCAACTTTACCTTTTATGTTATAAACTTTAAAAAAAGTTGCCTTCATTCATCATCTCTACTTTTTTTGTGTGTGTGAGGAAGATCAGCCCTGAGCTAACATCCATGCTAATCCTCCTCTTTTTTTTTTTTTTGCTGAGGAAGACCAGCCCTGAGCTAACATCTATTGCCAATCCTCCTCCTTTTTTTTCCCCCAAAGCCCCAGTAGATAGTTGCATGTCATAGTTGCACATCCTTCTAGTTGCTGCATGTGGGACGCGGCCTCAGCATGGCCGGAAAAGCGGTACCTCGGTGCACACCTGGGATCCAAACCCGGGCCGCCACTAGTGGAGCACGCACACTTAACCACTAAGCCACGGGGCCGGCCCCCATCATCTCTACTTTTTTATCATCCATTCTCTCTTTAATCTCCTACAAGTTTATACCATATTATAAAGTAAATGTTACACCTATGAATTGGCTTCTGCTTTTGCCACTCCACTGATGGCCTTTTAGTTTCCAATGTCAATGACCTCATCTCTGTCTTCGTTTCTGACCCCTTGGCATCATTTGACACTGATACTCACCCTCCGATAGAAATATTTTCCTCCCACTACCCTTGTACTCCTGTCAGCCTTCCTATTTCACTTTTAATTTCCTCCGCTGATTAATCACTGTTATTTCTCCATCAAACTCTTAATGTCAATGCTCCAAAGGGTCTGCCTTTAGCCCTCTTTGCTTCTCATTCTGGACTCTCCCTTTATATCCCTTTTTTCCTGGGCTATCATAGGCATTTTCTTGATATTAATTATTTTTTCCATAGCACTTATCATGTTCTGACTTGTGAGATAGTTTACTTATTTATTATGTTCCTTAATATCCTCCCCCACCTCACCCCTGCTAGAATGTCAGCTCCACAAAAAAGAAGAGGATTTTGTCTGTTTGTTCACTGATGTACATCCAGCACCTGGAACATAATAAGCACTCCAGGTGCTTATTGTTGAGTAATCACTGCATATCTAGATCTCTAAACCTAGCCCCTCTCTTGAATACATACCTCCTTATGGTTACCTTACCAACACTTCAAGATCGATATGGCCCAAACTGAAATCATTACTTCCTCCTGCACCAAACTTGCTCTGCCTGCAGTGATTCATATCTCAGGTCATGGCACTGCAAGCCTAGAGTGTTTGAAGTCATTTTGACTCCTTTATCTTTTCTTACCATGCAGAGCCAACCAGTCATCAAATCCTGTCAATTCTCACCTCTCCAATAGCTTGTACTGCCCATGCCCTGTCTTGATTCATCTTCATAGCCACAGTCCATTTCTGCTCTTGCCTGCGATCTTAAAATTACCTCCTAAAATTATTCTAGTGCCACCAGTTGCTAAGTACCATCTATCCTACACAATCTTGCCTGACATTTTCCTGAGAAAACAAATCTGATAACATCACCTCTCTTGGATAGTCTACAAAGGCTCCCCTTTCAACAGGTTTAAGTCTGAATTCCTTGGCCTAACCTTAAAGCTCCTCTATCATCTCCCTTCAAATCTCTTTTTCAGCTTCATATCCATTATATTTTTTCACAGCAGCCCCTATGCTCTAGATATTTCTAATTTGAATACTCACATGCCTAATGAACATAACAGAAAATTCTAAGAGAACACAGGTGAGAAGAATGGTGACTTGTTTCAAAAAAATATGAAAAGACTTGCTGGACAAATGGAGTGACTTAAAATTGTCCTTTAGTGAGCAATTGAGATCTGAAAATGACTCAAGACGAAACTCTGATAAAAGGGTTTACTTCTCTGCCCGAGGGCCTAGATTGGGTTTTCAAAGTGGGATCCATGAACCATCTGTGTCAGAATCCTCTAGGGGTGGGCCCTGGTATCACCATTTGTAACAAGCTTCCCAGGAGATTCACATACACATTCAAGATTGAGAATAACTGACCTGGGGAGTAATAGCCACATATTCTACTTTTGAAGGGGATAAGAGGAAATACCTGTGTCTTATTACATGTAGGTAGCATGGAAAGGACACTGGATTAGGAATCAGAAAGGCTGATTTCTTTTCTTAGCTTTGCTCCTCCGTTGCCTATGTGCTTTGGCAAGTCACTAACCACTATATGCGAATACAGGGGCCGGAGGAGATGACCTCTCAGGACACTTGCCACCGGAGGCAATTTCCTGCTAACACACATAACGGCATTCACCCTGACCAAGAACTGTGAGTTAGGAAATAGCTGAGAAAGTGACTCAAATGTCACCTTCACAGTGAGGCCTTCCTTGTTGACTTTGTCTAAAAGAGCAAGTCCCTGGCCCATGCTTGTTATGCTTCTTGCCTAATTTTTTTTTCAATTACACTTAACGCTGACTTACTATATATTTCAGTCAGCTATCTTGTTTATTGTCTACCTTCCCCCACTGAACAGTAAGCTCCATGAGAACAAGGGTTATGCCTGTTCTGTTTTGTTTACTGCTATATCATCTGGACCTCTAACAATACTTGGCATATAACAAAGTATAGCTTGATAGCTCTTCTCATTCCCTTGGTTCTCACTTTTTCTCATCCCCTCCCTTCACTCTCTCTCTCTCTCTCTCTCTCTCTCTCTCTCTCTCTCTCTCTTTCTATCACCCCTCTTTCTCATCTCTATGTCTTGGCTTTCTCTCCAGTTCTCTCTTTCCTTTCCTTTGCCCTGTACTCTGAACTCTTTATACATTTAAAGCTGTGGCACACAAGGTGGGATAAGGTGGACATATAGGTAATGGAGGATACTTCATGCCCATTTTTAACTTCTCAGTTTGTCCACATGAATCTCAGAGGAAGTAAAATTCCCTCTCTAAAACTTTGGGAGAAAAGTTCTTCCAGACCTGAGAAGACCTTCTTCTTATTGTGGACTAAGGATACCCTGACCTCTGAACATAAGTTTAAGGGATAATGCTGATGACTTCTGTAAAGAGAGCACCACTAATACACTTATGCCATAGACAAACAAGCAAAGCAAGAAAGAAAATAACATTCAATTAAAACAAAACAATAGGCAATGGTCCCAAAGTACGGGTTTCATTGAATTTGAAGCTGAAGTTACTCAGACTACATTTTGCCTTTCTCCGAGAAAGGCTTATCCACTGGGCCACCTGGAAGCAAGATTATGAAGTAGATCATATTCGTCTCTGGCTCCACCCCACAGGCCTCTTTTCCATTCCTTCTTATCTCACAGTTGCTCACTCAAGTATTCTGTCCTCTAGCCTCCCACTGAAGTGGCATTCGCCATTTTTCCCCCACAGAAACCCTTCAGAGGCTAAGCTTCCACCTGGCTCAGAAGACCAAGGAATCTGAGGCACCATGTTAATAGAAATGGTAAAACATATTTTTTGTCATCTGGGGCTTTCTACAGAAAACATAATGTTCCCTCCTTTGCTATTGACCTTGTTGGTGATGCTTAGGATAGAGATTTTGAGCCTGGGAGTGGAGAAAGGGATATTTTAGGGTAGACTTATTTCCATGTCCCTCCAGTGCAGCTGTGGAGGCAGCTGCCCGCTCTGACATAACCGAGATGGAAGCATCTCTAAAAATCTTGAAATCAATTTTAACATACAATGATTGTGATGCCATTTAGCCAACCAAATAAGAGACTTTCCTGGAATTCAACAAACTTGTGTGAGCGACTAGAAGAGTCCCAGGGCCTGGCAGGGTGCTCAGTAAATATATGCTTAATGGAGACACAAACCTAAGTCTTATGGAAGGCTGAACCTTTTGCATAATTGTTGGCTGATAACAGTGAGAATAAAGCAACTATTAAGAATTTGGTTTCAAACTGTAGAAGGGCCAAAGGGAAAGAAACAGCACTTCCAAAGTAGAGATTTATATTTTCATCTAAAATGAATTAAACCCTATCCTTTCCTCTCTGTTGGATCCCAAGCAAATTTCAGGCCTCTCAGGACCTGACCAAAACTATATTTCAAGCTTAGTGTAAACAATGAGCACCATGGCCTCTCAGCCTCTCAGGAGATGCTCCTTTCAAGAGCTTAGCAGCAAGCAATTGCCTTAAAAAGGGAAACTCTTGTGGCTGGTCAGTTTTTACTCATCAGCTGAGGAGTTAACATTTGACCCATAACTTCCATTTTGGAGAGAATGATAGACCAGGTCACTGAAAGGCAGAAAGGGGAAACTTACAACTCTCCATTCACAAAGATTGGTGAAAAAAGATGGCTGATATGAGTCTTAAGGATTCTTGGACTTTCTGGTCTCTCTGTCCCTTACCCAACTGGACTGGTTGCAAGTCAGTTTAACAAATAATTATTAAGCGTCAACTATGTGTCAGGCACTTTTCTAGATGCTGTTCTTTCCACCCATCCATCCATTCATCCATCAATCCATCCAACAAATATTTATTGAGCATCTACAATAGCAATGCAATGTATTAGATGCTAGACAAAGCAAGCATGGTCTCTACCCTTCATGTGGATTATAATCAAATGGGGGCAATTCTGCTGGAAGCAGAAAAATTTGACTAAATATAATCAAAATAACAGTAATATATATTGAGGGCTTACTGTATGCCATGTACTGAGCCAGGTACCATATACATATATATACACATATATATAATCTGTTTTAACCCTCACAACAACCTAGCAAGGAGGCTCTTATTATCCTCATTTTACAGATGAAGAAAATGAGACTCAGAGAGGTAAAGTAATTTGTTCAAGATCATACAGCTACTAAGTTGCAGAACTGGGATTTAAACACATGTCTGTCTCATGCCAAAGCCTATGCTTTTTCCAGGACACCCTATTGCCTCTAGAAAGGCGGTTAAGAGAGCAATCATCAGAATTTCCCACCCTAGAGAAGCCAGATCTTTTTTTCCCTCATGTTGATTGTCTAAGTCAGTTTGGGCTGCTGTAACAGAATACCATAGACTGGCTGGCTTAAACAACAGAAATTTATTTCTTACAGTTCTGGAGGCTGGGAAGTCCAAGATCAAGGCTCTGGCATATTCCGTGTCTAGTGAGAGCCCACTTCCAGGTTCATAGATGGCTATCTTCTTGCTGTGTCCTCACACGGTGGAAAGGGGAAGGGAGCTCTCTGGGGTCCCTTTTGTAAGGGCCCAATCTTGAGGGCTCCACTCTTATGATCTAATCTCCTCCCAAAGACCCCACTTCCTAATACCATCATATTTGAGGTTAAGATTTCAATATGAGAATTTTGGAGAGACACAAACATTCAGTCCATAACATTGACTTTTGCTCAGGGGACTCTATTGATAGAATTACTATGATTTGAATTTTGGGCACACACTTATTTTTCCCCAAAGAACTTTTTCCATCAACTTTAAAGGAAATGGATTGTAGAATTTTAATCAGCCTTGTTAAATGACTTCTAATTGGGACTTTTCCCTTCTATAACCATTATGTATGGCAATCAAGAAGAATAAAAAGTGGATATACAGTGTCTCTATAAAATCATGAGCATGCAAAAATCCATTGAGTCAAAAGAGGAGAGGTCCATAGGCCCCTGTGATGGGCTCTTCAGCACTTGAGCTGAAGACTTCAGGTACTGTCATCATTGAGACCAAGAGTCTTACTCACTTATTTGTAGATGGACTGTGCCCTAGGTATAGTACAAGAAGAGAACAAGATAGCATCTCTCCAACCAGGATTTTGTGACCAGAAAACTACTCAGCCAATGGTATTGGGCTCCATAGTAAATCCTTTTCCATACATACAACCAGGGCCCTTCCAACCTTAGTCTCTGCTCCAACTCTCCCCTAGGCTGTAAGGTTCTTTCTCTCTCTGTTTACGCATAAAAATCTGACCCTTCCATTGAAACTCAACTAAAATTATACCTTTTCCAAGATGCCTTCTCTAAAAATTTCAGTCAAAATCAATATCTCTCTCATTTCCTCATAAACCTATAGCTCTGTGTCAGAGCCAGCTTTTTATCAGAATTTGGTTTAATAGGTATTTTTTCCTCTGTGAGATTGTGAGCTCCTAGAAGTCAGGGACTTTATCTTGTTCTTCTCTGTATCCCTCCCAGTATCCAATACAGTATCCATCAAATGGTTCACAAAATATCAAATGCTTATTGAATCACATTTGACTGAAAAATCAAAGGTGAAAATCTATTCTTTCTAGACTACAATCTCCACCTCCACCCCCTACCTTGGCCCTGGCACTCAGGAGTCAGTGAGGCAGTAAAATAGTGGAAAAAACTTTGGCTTTGGCATCAGAACAACTTGGACTCAAATCCAGCACTGCAGCTTCCTAGCTGTGTAAACCTAGGCAAATCATTTCACTCTCTGAGCCTCAGTTTTCCTCGTCTATACAATGGGGATAACAACTCTAATGAAATTATTGAAAGGCATAAATGAGGTAGATATGTATGCGTGTGAGCCACACATTGCACACACATACCTCAGTTTCTCTTCCCCTTTTGTGGTAGGCAAAGGCCCAAGATAGGAAAAACAAACATTAACCCATGCTACCAAGGGTTGTCAATCTAAAAGTGGCCAAAGGAATTGATATTTACTGGGCACCTATTTTCCTAGCACTGTGCTAAGTTCTATAAGGGAGATAAGAAAAAGCCTCTACCTTCAGAGAGCTAACAATCTATTAGTGGAGGCAAGAAAATCATGAGAGACACACGTTAAGAATCCCAGAAGGCATATGCTAAGTACCCCAAAGGTGAATAGACAATAAACGCCAGAGGTGTTCAGAGGAGGAATGGGTCTAAATGGGCTGACATATTTGGGGAAGGCTTAAATGCCCTTTGAAGAATAGGTTGGAACATAATGGAAGGAAGAAAGGAATGTGTCATTCCAGTCAGAAGAAAAGACATAAGTTCAAATGTGGGGGTGGGGGTATTATGTCCAGTGGGGTTGGAGGAAAACCAGGCACTAAATCTGGATCCCTCAGAGATCAGGTAAGAGGTGTAGGCGGAGAGTGAGTATGCGATGGTGGAGGGCCTCGAGTGACAGATTAAGAGTAACATTACTAGTCATTGGCAAAAAGCAGTCTGTGGGGCCGCCTTATTGGAAAACTGATTTCCAATTTGGTAAATATCCCTGCTGAGGCCATGCCCTGCATATGTATAAAGTAACCACTATCAAGAGGCAGCCAGGGCCACTGTGCTGCGGGAAAGATGCTAGGAGGTTAGTTTTCCAGCATCAGCCTCCCCAGTCAAGGAGTCTCTGGGTCCTTTGTGTCTGAGAGCAGTGATAGACAGCCCTTCCCCCACCGCAGCTGCCCTAGCAGCCTGCTGGGAACAGACTCCCCCAGAAGTACAACAAAGCTGCCCCAGAGAATCCAGTGCGGGCAGGCATCTGCAAGGCTCTCTTCTCTCCTCCCCCATCCAGGCACAGGCTGCACTTCTCACACTGCACCCACAGAACTGAAACCTACCACAGAACTGAAGCTTACCAGGAAAGCTCCAGAATGGCTTGCTGGCCAGGACTCTAGGGCAAAGCTGCCTGCTCCCCTCATTTGCCTGGGGTGGGGGCGGGAGTCACGCTGATTGGCTTCCAGCTGGCTTTGCTGAGCTCTAACAATAATAAAGATGGGACTCTTTACCAGTGAGGTCATGAGTTGAAGAGCAGAAGGGGAGACAAACTTTGCACAGCGCTGCGCCCCCTCTACCACCTGCTGGGCAGAAAAGTTTTCTTCAGGCAGGAAAGAGGAATGGTGAATGGGGAAAGGCCAGGTGGTGGGGTGGTTTGCTCTGGGAGCTGGCTGAAATGAGTCAGCATTGTGAGCCTCTGGCTCTGTGTGGGCGAGCAACAAAGTAGCAGGGACCCCTTATCAGGTGAACTCAAGTGCCCATCAGCTCACCCCATCAACTGCTGCCCCTCTTCTCCCAGGCGCCTCCAGGCTGTTTATTTTGTTAGAAAAGGGGAATCTGCATATCAGCTCATTTGCATTCGTTGGTCCCAAACAAAACCATATTAAAGTGCATTGAAGAGCTGGCTATCTGGGAAGGCTGCTTTCCTTGGGAGGAAGAAAACTGCTTACATCGAAAAGGAATCAATGTAGTATTCTATTTTCATGCCAAGTACAACGGTTGCGTTCGGAAAAAAAAATCTCCCATTCATTCTGATCAGCAAGCCTGAATGTGATGATTAGAAGCTGAGCATCTTATTCAACAGCCTTCAAATATATTATTTTATGTTTTCGTAATTTTTCCCAACTTGTTGTGAGACCTGTAAATGTAACCTGAGAATGAAAGAAAGTCAAGGAGGGAGCAGCAGCTTCAGCAGTGGCCTGGTATCCCTCAAGAAGCATGGATGCAGTTCCTTTTCTCACTTGGGAAACAGATGGTGTTTTATGCTTAACACAATCAGTACCGCCTCTCTATCTGTGCCCCTAACCTTCCCCACCTGTGTGAAACCTAATCAGCGCCTAATGAACATACTTGGAGCTGTCTGGATGGAATTAGTCCCAGTAGGAGCCGGCCTTCAGGTACCAGGCGCTCTCTTAAAGCTGTGTAGCTACTAAAGACAAGAAATCTTTACATCAGGGCTAATTAAATAAAGGTCTGCCTCTGCTAAATACGTGTTGTTTCTTCCCCCTCTAGAAAGTAGACAAGACTCAGGGTATTACGTTGTTAAGCCAGTGCTGACTTCTCTCTTCACTGCAATTATGGGCAAAGGTTTGTATTTTGAATTTCCTCTAAATACATGAGACATCAAATGCCTCTCAGTCATTCCCACTCTTGGTGTGGGCTGCTTTCCTTGGATCATACTCTCCTTTGTGCAAATGTATGCACACCAATGACGGCAACGTTTGTGCCAAACTCACCAAAGGGCTGCCCACCCCCCTTCCCTGTGACAAAGCTATGATTTTGTCCCAAGAGAATGAAGAGAGGGATTAGCCAAAGTGTTTGCTTAAACACAAACACACACACACACACACAAACCTGTGGTGTTAGCAAATTGTTATTGACACATTTGGAATTTTACTAAGAACTGCAGCAAGCTAGAGGCTTCTGGGTAATGTGGGAATCACTAGGAAGACATCCACCATTTTCTGATCAAAAGCAATTCCTTTTGATGACATAACAAGGTCAATAGGTCATGGTAACTCCATTACCTCACCTTGAGTTGAACCCTTCTGATGACATACTGAAGTATAAATCATCATGGATTAGCCAGAATGCCCCTCTTCTCACCCCATCCCCATCTCTTTAGAATTTCTAAGGAATAGGGACCCACAGAGTCTGTTCTGACTGTCCCTTCATCTCCCTACAGATTTCGATGAAGGGTCATGCTAGTGCTCCTCACCTATCACTCTTGGGATCAGAAGGAGCCTTATGTGCTGTCCCAGGCTCATTTCCTTGTCATAGCCTGAACTTCTGTCAATCTCTAAATCAGAGGTCAGCAAACTATAGCCCTTGGACCAAATCCTGCCCACTGCCTATTTTTGTAAATAAAGTTTTATTAAAACACAGCCATGCTTATTTGTGTGTAGCCTATGGCTGCTTTCCCACTACAGTCATGCACCACATAACAAATTTCAGTCAGTGATGGACCGCATATACAACAGTGGTCCCATAAGATGAGTACCATATCACCTAGGTGTGTAGTAGGCTATACCATCTAGGTTTGTGTAAGTACACTCTATGATGTTCGCACAGTGACAAAATCGCCTAACACCACATTTCTGAGAACGTATCCCCGTTGTTAAGGGACACGTGACTGTACAACAGTGAAGCTAAGTAGTTGTGACAGAGATCTTATGGTCCACAAAACTTAAAATACTTACTTATCTAGCCCTTTACAGGAAAAGTTTGCTGACCTCTGTTCTAAGGCTTCATATTGTAGAGTGCTAGTTGGGCTATGCTATTCTTTCTTCAGAGCTAGTTGTACTTGTATTTTGAAAGTTTGCTGGCACCTGTTTACCCTCAATTCACAATCAGCAGACAACTTAAAAATGAAGCAGTGCTATTTCCCATCTGCCTTAACCAGATCCAGAGGGGACTACAGCTGATGTCTTGTGCCCTTGTCCGTCCTGCTCTTTTCTTGCTGGAAAAGGGGAGATAGATCCCTCTCAGATTTAAGAGGCATGCAAGAAACCATGAGTCACTTCCAGAGAAACTGCAGGTGACGAAGATGCTTCAGAGGACATAAAACAAGTAGTAATAAGGGTAGGAGTCCCCTGAGAGAACCTGATTCAAAACGTACCACTTTGTATTGGCCCTAAAACAGCCCCAGAAACCTCAATATTCCTTTTGGCCATAGCCTCAGCTAACATGACCTTAAAGAGCATTCCCTGAAAATCGTTCCCCATTTCTGCTGTGTCTGTTCCTCAATTGCGGAAAGTCTCTCAACTATATTGCATTTCTAAACACGATCAAGCTCTGGGGAAGAACCTGCAATAACTGAAAGTCATTGGGAAATAGATTTAAACACATTTCAGCAACAGAGCAAGCTATATTTCCAAGCCAGGAAGAATTTGTACCCTGCATGGAAGTTTTTGGCTACTTGGTAACTTTAAAACACTACTAGAAGTTTCTATCAATATGGAAATGATTTTTTTAACATCAGAGAAAAAATCATAATAATAACAAAAAGTTACTCTTTCTGCATAACATTAAAAACAATAATTGTAAAAACATTTAAGGACTTACTATGTGCCTGCCACTATTCCGATTGCTTTATACGCATCACCTCATGTAATCCTCACAACTCTCTGAAGTTTTTATAATTTTTATTTTTAATTTTGTTTTTGAATTTAATTTAACTTAAATTTTCATTAATTTATTTTTATTTCCATATTACAGCTGAAAAAAACTGAAATCAGAGAGAGGTCAAGTAACTTGCTCAAGGTCCCAATAGCTAGTAAGTGGTTGAGCTGGGATGAAAATATCACTTACCCTGACTCTCCTACCAAATCAGGAGCCCGTTTGCCTTGACTTCTCCTTCTAGTAATAGGAATGGATTTGCCTGAACCATACATACTCTCATACCTGCTTCTCTAGCATCCAACAGAAAATGTTATAAGACATTTCCATGAGTCCCTAAAATAAAGAAAAGCTAAGCAAATCTGGCTGGGTTCCAGCTCTTGGGCTTTTTCACGAACTGCTGTGGGCAGAGGCAGGGGAGAGGGATGCGTGCAAGGGATGAGCATCTGAGGGGTGCCTACCACTGAAACAGTTCCCCACCACTACTGCTGCAGTACTTTCTTTAATCTTAGTCCTCTGGCCTAAAGTATTATTTCTCCAAAACACGTGCTGTAAAACATATTAGTCTTCCACTCAGCAAAGAGATCTGAAGGCGAGGGAGAGAAAGCCATTAGAAGGCTGTTGCCACAGTCCAGGAGGGACACAATGAGGACCTTAATGGTGGCAGAGGTGACAGAGAGGAGGGGCCAGAATCAAGATCTTACGAAAACTGACATGACATCATAGCTGTATTGGGAGGATGGGTTAACTATTGTAACAAGTAAACTCTGAAATGTATAATCGTTCAAATCCCATAGAAATTTATTTCTCGCCCACATAACAGTACTGGGCACCTGAAGAAGTAGGCTGATCAACCCTCCTCCATGCCGGGTACCAGCCTGACAGCAACTCTGCTGTCTTCAATATGTGGGTTCCCAGGTTGCCCAAGGGGCCATCTCTATTCCAGCCAGCTGAACACCCACTTCTCTGAAACCAAATACCTTTCTGCTAAGAAAAGTACTGGCTTTAATAAATGGTTGTTCATCAGCCACTTTTTTTTCATGCACCACTCTCTAATCTCTTTTCTCATAATACTCTGGGCATATCTCTCTTGTAGCAGTTATTACACTACATAGAAACTGTAAATTTATCTGTTCCCCCACTAGAGGGTGAGTTCTTTGAGGGTGAGCACTATGTCTTATATTTATCTCTACACAGGTAGTGCCTAGCACTGTGCTGGGTGCACAATAAATGCTCAGTAAATGTTAGTTGAAAAAAATGAATGAATGAGTGAATGAATGAATGAAGGCATATCTCTTAACCAGCCCTTAAAGGTACACAATACCCATGGCCTCATTGTCTTATCAATATACAAAAATATTAACCTTTCTAGGATCTGCATTTATGTTGCATAAATTAGCCCATAGTACCAAAGGGTACAAGTCGATTCACAATAAACTGAGAATTGGAGTAATCTTCTACCCATGGCCTTTCCCATCTACCTGACTACTCAGATTCAAAACTGAAAGGTTTTGACCAATAGAAATACTGATGCTGTCCAGCAAGCAATCCTCTGGAGGGTGTAAAGCCAACCCTCCCCTGGATTTGGTTATTGTACCGGGAATAATTGCATAGTTTAAAACACGTCTGCCTTGTGACTTGGCCAGCCTCTATATTATAACAATGGAAACTCACAAATGTGTCTAGGGAGTCATTTATGCACTGGAGTGCCATATAAGGAACCCAATTGCATATAATGAAGTGTATAATGCACATAAACTTTTAATGAAGAGTAAAAGCATTGCCAGGCCTCTGCAGGAGCAGCCCTTGGCTCATACCCTCCCCTGAGATCCCCTACAGAAGGAAAGGGTTAACCCAGCTGTTCCACTCCTGTGGAAACAGGAGGACCTAGGCCAGCTGCAGATGGTACAAAGGTAGGAAACGAGAGAGCAAGGCATGGGGCTGAATTACAGTGAATGGGGTGGGCTCATCCACTGGCATTCAGCAATAACAACCTCAGGACCCCAGCCTGACTTCCCCCAGCAAGAAAACCAGGTCAGCAATTGCAAACTTAAAGGTGGCTGTGTAGTATTAGGGTTAAGAGTTTGGGTTATTGAGTCAAGTAGATCAGGATTTGAATCCTGGCCTTACCACTTACTAGCTGTGAGACCTTGGGCAAGTCACTTCTCTGAATCTCAGTCTGTAAAATGGAAGCAATAATACTCCCTACCTCCCAAGGTGGTTATGAGGATTCAGTGACATAATGCAAATTAAATGAAAGTGCCCCAGCTGTCCTAAGAACTCAAGAAATGATAGCTGTTGTTATTTTCATTATTAGAATCCACAGTCATGAATGTTTAGCCCTATGTTTTCTTCTAAAGATTTTATTACTGTTTTAGCTCTTACACTTAAGGCTTTGATCCATTTTGAGTTCATTTTTTATATGGTGTAAAGTAAGAGTCCAAGTTAATTCTTTTGCACGTGGATATTCCGTTGTCACAACAATCTTCTGTTGAAGAGACTATCCTTTCTCCATTGAATGGTCTTGGCATCCTTGTGGAAAATCGATTGACCATAGATGTATGGATTTACTTCTGGAATCTCAATTCTATTCCATTGATCTATATGTCTATCCTTCTGCCCGGCCTCTTATGACTCCAGCTTTCAGCCCTGGGATTCCAAGCTCCACCTCCTGCTGGGAGACTTTGCCTCTCTCTCCAGATAGCCTCTTGTACAGAGTCCTTTTTTTAAGATGTCTCCAAGCTGACTTTCCCCATGGATCCACTTGACCCATAGCACAAAAACAAGTCATCAACAACAGCAAAACAATGCACCTCCTTTTCTGCTTCTATTGCTTTTACTCTTACTCTTGCTCTCCCTCCCCCTTCCCCTTCTCTTCTTCCTCAGGTCCATAGACATAGACTCTAGATTTCTCAGCCAAGAATCAGATATCTGTGTTCTGTGTCTCCTAAACTTCAAGGGACACATATCAAGCCTTTGAGATGGTCTCTTCTAAGTCCCTCTCATTTGACATAAGGTGTGGGGAAAGTAGCCATTTCTCCACCCCAATTAAGGCAATCCAATAATTCTATGCAAAGGAATTTTCTCTCTCCCTATTTATTCAACTTCAATGCTTTTGATACCTTCAAGATTGCTGATGGGATATGGATTACAAATCCAGTTTCTAGAAATCCCCATTGCAAGTCCTGCATAAAAGGGTCCCACTTTAGAGTTGGTGATGTTGTTCTCAGCCTTTGCAGGCCTCAGCTAAAACTGAGATATAAAGAATCCTATTTTAACATCCCTTTACAAATGAAGGATGACTAAATAAATGGATGGGTGGATGTTAGCTTCCGTCTCCCCCTCTGCGGCACCTTTTAATTTAATTCGTTGGCCAGCTCTGTATAGCCAAAGCTAACGTTAGCAACAATCTGCTGTGGCAGTCTGAGGAATTAAGTCCCAACAATGATAATACTATAAAAAATTCATAAATATAATCTCTCGATATCTAATAAGCAAATAATTTTAAAGAGTTGAATGGATTTCGGATTTCAAGATGATAAAAGTATTTCTATCCTCTTCTCCTCTTGAAAAATCATACAAAACCAGTAAGAACAGAAAGCAGCAACGCAAACTCTATCTTCGATGAAACTAGGTGAGGTAGCTAGTCTCCAAAGATGATCCCCAACAATTCCTCCCCTCTCGCTATGCTCCTGCTCTTCCTCACAGCAGCAGTTGGAGCTCATTTTCCCTCCCCTTTCATCTAGGCTGGACTTCCAACTGGCTTTGACCAATAGAATACAGCAAAAGTGACATTCTGAGACTGCTGAACACAAGCTTTAAGAGGACTGGCAGCATCTACTTCCTTTCTTTTGGAAACTAGGTGCCATCACACCAGAGTCCAAGCAAAATGAAAATGCCACATAGAGGAGAATCAAAGGCACTCCGGTTAAAAGCTCTAACTGAACTCATAGTCAACAGTCAGCGTGAATTGCCAGCCCTGTGAATGCACCATATTGGGCATTCTAGCTCAGTCAGGCACCCAGATGACTGCAGTCTCAAATACCATCTCAGGGAGTAGAGACCAGTCAATGCACAGAACCTTGAGAAAAAAGAATGTGGTTGTTGTTTAAAGTCACTACATTTTGTGGTAGTTTGTCACATAGAAACAGATAATGAAACAATGGGATATATCTTCATCCCCAAACCACAGTACTTAGAGATGGAAAGTGGATGAAGGAATGATAAATGGCTCACTAGAGAGGAGGAAATTCAAACATAAGTGCCTACAAAGGGTGGGAGAATACTAATCAATACTGGAAGAACAGTGCATCCAAAATTCCAAGTGAAGGTAATTCTCAAATTACAATTTGATATGCAACCAAATTATAAATAAAGTGTATGGTACAGCAAAGACATTCTCAGATGTGCAAATGCAATATTTATCTTTCATAAAAACTTTCAAACTCGAGACGTTTCTGGAGAATGCATATGTTCTACAAAAATGAGGCTGCAAACAAAGAAAATAGAAAACATGGGATCCAGGAAACAGAAAATCCAACAGAATAAGGAAGTAAAGGTAAATATGAAGACATCAGCTATGAGGCAAGCACTCAGTCCAGATCGGAGCAGGGAATTGGAGGGTTTCAGAAGGGGTGCTTCCAGGGAAAAAACAGAAATAATAAATATTCTTTTTATTTTCCATTTAACAAGTATCTATGCAGAATTTATGTTTTAGTGCCTGTTCTAGGCACTGAAGATACAGTTATGAACAAAATTAAGTTTCTGACTTCTTGAAATTTGCATTCTAGAGGAGCTTAAAGTTTATGTCATCTGACAAGTTATGGAAAGGTGTTAGAAATCTTTTTACAGAACTGTTAAAGTGTGCTGGAACATTTCATCAAATGTAACACAAAACAAAAGAAAAAAGTAACATAAAAGTTGGTCAATAAGTAACTCCAGCAAAAATAAAGGTTGAAAAATAAAGTAAATATAGTTATAGTTCACTAATAGGCTCATCAGTGAATGATATTTGTATAAACATAGTAGTAAAAGTATAATATAGACTTAAACAAAAAAATTAGATATATTGGGAAGATGTGGGATGGGGAGAGGAGGGTATATATTTGAGGTAAAATCCAGATTTTGCATAAAAAAATCAGTAATTAATGTCTAAATTCGAATAAAAAATATGTGTGTGTGTGTGGATGTGTGTAATTTGGAGGAATGGATGTAAATATCAGAAGAAGTAGCTACAGATTTGAAAAAGGTTGCCACTAGGGAATGGGACGGGGTGCCTGGGGCAAGGGACTAATGTTTTTCATTAAAGGTTTTTTAGCATTATTGGACTTTAAAAAAAATTTTTTTCTATGTAACATTTTGATGTTAAAAATATATTTTAAAAGGAGCTCAATAGATCTATTATTGAAACTTCTTCCTAGAGCTATACAGAGGATATGATGAGTGTTAACTTTGCCAAAGGTTATATTTCCCTACAACTTGTAGGTGATCATTGACTGTCTTACATTAGACTTTTAGCAATCTACACTACTAGCCAACAATTCCATTTTTAGGTGGGTCACCATCTTTATACAACCATCAGTGCTTGTGCAATCGTGTGAATATGTTATTGTGTTTTGTTCTATTATTTTATAAAAATGACTGTAAATAGAAACGAGAGTCTCACAAATATAACCCAATTGAGACAAAGACCATTAGATATGCCCAAAGTAACAAGTTTTTAACTTCATTCTGACATGTATTGGGCTTAAATTGGCTAAGAACAGGTTCATTGTGAATTTAAAATTCAATTTAAAAATATGTGGAAAATTCTAGCCATATTAGCCATTGAAGAGTGTGTCTAAAACGCAAAGTATAATTATCAAATAAATAATATTTTAGCTTTCTGCGAACAGAACACTTATAGCATGCAAACCAATTGTTTGACTTGTGCACATTATACTCTGGCCCACATTTTCAGGAAGATATTACATGAGAAAATGGGGGCTGGAAATAGAGGCAATTAGGTGGTAGGTGGAGACTGAGTTAGAAGCAGGTTTAAAACCCAGTCTTGTCTCAGGCCCCTAACAATCTAGGCACATTCTTGCTTTCCTCTTAATTACCGTATTTCAAACTGGATAAATTAATGAAGAAATAAGAAACATAGACACTTTCCCAACTAAATATAACATGACAGCAGATATACTCTATCCCTCATTAACAAATGCACATATATATAATACCGACAAATAAATAAACCCACACATCTATGGACAGCTAATCTTTGACAAAGGAGCCAAGAACATAGATTGGGGAAAAGAAAGTCTCTTCAACAAATGGTGTTGGGAAAACTGGATAGCCATATGCAAAAAAATGAAAGTAGACCCTTACCTTACACCATACACAAAAATTAACTCCAAATGGATTAAAGACTTGAATGTAAGACCTGAAACTGTGAAACTTCTAGAAGAAAACATAGGCAGTACGCTCTTCGACATCAGTCTTAGCAACATCTTTTCAAACACCACATCTGACCGGGCAAGAGAAACAATAGAAAAAATAAACAAATGGGACTACATCAAACTAAAAAGCTTCTGCACAGCAAAGGAAACTATCAACAAAACGAAAAGACAACCTAACAATTGGGAGAAGATATTTGCAAACCATACATCTGATAAGGGCTTAATCTCCAAAATATATAAAGAACTCATGCATCTCAACAACAAAAAAACTACCAACCCAATTAAAAAATGGGCAAAAGACCTGAACAGACGTTTCTCCAAAGAAGATATACAGATGGCCAACAGACACATGAAAAGATGTTCAAAATCACTAACTATCAGGGAAATGCAAATCAAAACTACAATGAGATATCACCTCACGCCCGTCAGAATGGCTATAATTAACAAGACAGGAAACAACATGTGTTGGAGAGGTTGTGGAGAGAAGGGAACTCTCATACACTGCTGGTGGGAGTGCAAACTGGTGCAGCCACTATGGAAAACAGTATGGAGATTCCTCAAAAATCAACGATAGAACTACCATATGATCCAGCTATTCCACTGTTGGGTATTTATCCAAAGAACTTGAAAACACCAATTTGCAAAGGTACATGCACCCTTTGTTCATTGCAGCCTTATTCACGATAGCCAAGACTTGGAAGCAACCTAAGTGCCCATCAAGGGACGAATGGATAAAAAGCTGTGGTATATATATACCATGGAATACTACTCAGCCATAAGAAACGATGAAATCCAGCCATTTGTGACAACATGGATGGACATTGAGGGCATGATGCAAAGTGAAATAAGTCAGAGGAGAAGGTCAAATACCGTATGATTTCCTTCATTAAGTAGTAGATAATAACAACAATAAACAAACACATAGGGACAGAGATTGGATTGCTGGTTACCAGAGGGGAAGGGGGAGGGAGGAGGGTGAAAGCGATAATTGGGTACATGTGTGTGGTGATGGGTTGTAATTAGTATTTTGGTGGTGAACATGATGTAATCTATGCAGAAATAGAAGTACAATGATGTACACCTGAAATTTTTACAATGTTATAAACCAATGTTACTGCAATAAACAAAAAATTAAAAAAAAAAAAAAAAAAAAAGAACTCTGCTTCTCCACAAAAAAAAAAAAAAAAAAAAAAAAAAAGTCAAGCACCATAGGAATCTCACATTTATTTACCTTCTTTCTTAGTGAAGACCAACTACCAAAGTTACCTGAAATAAGAGGATGGTGATGGCTTTAGTGAGTGACTGCTAAGCACTTTATATTGGTCATCTTCCGTCAACTTTTGAATATGCACATGTATGCACACACACACACACACACACACACACAATGTGGAAAAGCCCATCATTAAAAATGCAACTATTAAGGGAATACTGTTCACCTTTATAAACTCAAGACCACACTCTCATATTTCTATAGCTTCCTGCCTATAATTTACTTCATAAAGAAACCTCTTTGAGCAGAGGTCCTAATAGGATAGGAAGGGATCTGGCTGTCACCTCATCCAGATATTCTGAACCTGGTGTGTGTGTCGGGGAAAGCAGGGTAATGTAGGTGTATGTATTTCTCTGCAGCAAGCCATAACATTCATCAGGTTCTCAGAGGTGTCCATGACTCAGAAAGGGTAACATTTGACCTCAAGATGGGAGAGTGATCTGCCCAGACACACAGTGGCTGAAATGGAACTAAAACTCATTTTGCCTAACTCTATCCACCACACCATGGAGCCTAGCCCCAAATGCATAAGATTCCATTATGCCTAATGGCATGACAAATACCTGAAGAGTGTTCAACTCTTTACTGATGAGAATGAGGGGCATAACATTTTAATATAACCCAATAGTAGGAATTCAATGGTGCATGACTTTTTTCCACAAAGGCAATTTCTTTTCCAAGACTGGCAGAGGTCTCCGCCATACATTATTATAAACAGTTCTCTTTGCGAGGGATGTAAAACATTCTTTAATGCTGACACTGAAATGTGCACTTATGTATCAGATCTTTTCAAATAGGAATAGACTCATAGGTCCCCATCCTCTTTCAAATCTCCTCCCACCCCAATTTAAATCCTGGCTACATAATCACTTCTCAACTTTGCATGATCTCTGCCTATTCACTATGGACTCCTTGGCAGGAACTCCCATCAAAGATCTTTATTGCTGATCTTGCAGGTTGTTGGAGTACAACCAAGCTACTTGGGCTCAGAGTATTAAATGTTACAATCCAAACGTTTCTCAAGAGACCAACATGGACATTTGAGGTGAACATAATTTTTAGTCTTCGCTGCTCAGAGCTGATTTAGGCCAAGTGAGCTAAATATGATAGGCTACGTATCTATTCCAAAAGCCCAGTAATCAAATCTCCTTAACTGCTAACACACTTTAAAAGGTCCAGTTTGGGCGTATCCAAAAGCACAGCTCAATTTGATGATTCTGCACTACAAACAAAATGAAACTCTTCAAAAAAGATTTTGCAAATTCTTTTGGATTTCCGTAAAGTAATTGAGTGTCTTGTACAATATTTATTGCTGTGAGCTTAGCTTTGTATTTTTAACTCTCTTTGTTTCATGACATGCTGTAATTATATGCTCAAACCATAGTCTAAATTTATCTTATTGTAGTTTTCTCGTAAAATACTATGTATTACATACAACATTTATATTTATAAAGTCTATGATAGAGGCAGAAAGATGTTTGTTTAGATCTTTAAATTGGGGTGTGAGAAAGAGAAGGGAAATAAGAAGAAAATTTCAGGAGAATTCTGTGTCAAAGTGTACACGTTCAATGCTCTCATGGATGTCAGTGCGTGAGACGATAGGATAATGATTCATTACCACCTCTTTTGTGCTGATACCGTGGAGTCTGGAGCCCTTGGTTCTCTCCCCAGCCTTGCCACTAACTGCCTGCCTGACCGCTGAAGTTTGACTGCCTCATTTGTGAAACAAGGTAGCTGGACTAGACGATCTTATAGGTACATTCTAGCTGTTAAATTCTACAATACTCTGCATAATAAGGGACTGGAAATGTTTTCACAGAGGGGAAAAATAGTATAGGCTTCGGCTATAGCAGCCTTCTAGGACCTCTATCTGTAAAAATATCTGCATATTTTGAAAGAAAGTATTTTGGAGAACTGTGAATCTCAGAAGATACATACATACATAACACAATTTTTGTATTTACTGATCTATTTAATAATGAAGATACCTTTGAAAAAAATGAGTAATGAAGAATTTGCCCTGCCAGATACTTAGTTTCTTAAAGCAATAATAATTAATATAGCATGTTACCAGCATAGGAGCAAACTGGCAGATCGATGGATCAGGAAAGAAGGTACAGAAACAGTCCTAAAGTACATACCAATGTAGTATATGAAAAGTGTGATATTTCAAATCGGTAGGGAAAGGAAGATGCTGGGGTAAATGTTAGCTACTTGGGAGTAAACTGAGCCAACATGAATTCCAGATGATATGAAAAGTTAAAGATAAAAACTGGAGGCATAAAAACTAACAGAAAACACAATCTTGGAGTAAAGAAGGCATTTTAGGTATAACACCAAAGACAGAACTATAAAGATAAAGATTAAAATATTTAACTATATAATTTTAAAATATTCTGCATGCCAAAAAATGCCATAAACAAAATTGAGACAAATAAACTCAGAGAAAGAATTCTATTGTATATATAAAAAGATTATCTCTAATACATAGAAAATGCTTAAAATCAATAATAAAGGACAAACACCCCGAGGAAAAAATAAACAAATGCTATGGACAATTCACAAAAGAAGAAATACAAATTGTCAATAAACATAAGGAAAATATCTTCGGTCTCATTACTAATCAAAGAAATGCAAATTAAAATAATGCCATAACCAACATTAAAAGGCAAACAAACTCAGAGAAAGTATTTGCTTAATAATAAGGCACGCTTTGAAAACAAAACTACCCAGAGTTGATGTAGGTCATTAATTTCACAAATATTTACTTAAGCAACTGTTACCTACCAGGCACTGCGTTAAGTAATAAGGATACAAGGGTGAATTGCACATGGTCTTTGTCCCATGAAGCTTTTGTATGGAGATGGAGAAGGACAAGTGATAAAAGAATTTCAGACAAAAGGTACTGTTACGCACTACTGGTAAGAGAGTAAATTGGTATGCCCTTTCTGTTGAGCAATTTGGCAATATGCATTAAGCATTTTGAAAATAGATATACTCCTCAATGCTGCCATTCTACTTCCAGGACTTTATCCTCAGGAAATGATCAAAAACATACAAAATTAACAATAATAGCAAATATTTTATGAGTGCTTATTAGATATAAAGCCTTATTCTAAGAACTTGACATGCATTAATTCATTTAATTCTCACAACTTTATGAGATTGGTACTATTTCACCCCCATTTTACATATGAGGACACAGAGGCACATGGACGTTAAGTGATTAGCCCAGGGATTACAAAGCCTGGATCCAAACCCAAGCAGTCTCTGCTCTTAACCCCTATGCCATGATGTCTATGAAAGGCTGTTCATTGCATCATTATTTATATTTGTGACCAAGACTAAATAATTTAAACAAACACCAATAGGGGCTCAGTTAAACAAATCCAATGGAATACTATTCCAACACCAATAATTATGATGTAAAGATTATTTAATGACTTGAGAAAATGATCATAATGTATTATATGGAAGAAAAGAATTTGCAAGATATTAATGGTGGTGCTCTCTGAGTAAAGGGATTCAAGGTGATTTCTACATTTTTCTTTGAGCTTTTCTGTAATTTCCCAATTTTACACAAAGAATCTGTATTATCTTTATAATCGGAAATATGTACTAATTTAAAATCCATTTAACAATGTGCAATGAATGAAGTATTTTCAGTATCGTGCTACAGTTTTATCTTCGTACTTGCACTATTCCCTTTACCTGGGATGCCCTCTGCCACCCATACCGCTGTGTCTTTTTCCCCTCCTCTTGGATAACTCCTACTTATTCCTTAATATTCCCCTCAGGCTCACACCTCCAAAAAGCCTTTGGAGACTAACAGCATTCCCACGCCTAGCTAGATTAGGTAGCTCTCTTCTGTGCTCCTATAATACCCTGTGCAAATCTCTAGCATTCCACTTGCCACATTATCTGTTTATTCATCTGTTCCCTACCTCCCATCCCACTGTGCCTTGCACAGTGTCTGGCTCATAGCATCGAATAAGTGTTTATGAAAGAAATGAAAAAAAAAGTTTGGTGAAGAAAAGAGAGAAAAAACTCATTTTCCAAAATACAATTTTCATCGGTTTGTTTGAGAATTGGTGGAGAGGTTTAGGTTTGGGGTCGGCTCTATAAAACTCACTACCGTGGGTCACCCTGGTCACACCATAGGCTTTTCCTTCAACAGCGTAGGTCTTCAATGCCTAAGGGCAACTCCCTTAGCTGATATTGTCCCCGTTCGCTTGCCCCATCCTAACCCTTGTCACACTGTGTTGTCCCAGTAGATCCTTGAAAGCAGGGTCCATGTCTTTTTCATCTCTGTGTGTCCAGCGCCTAGCACAGTGCCTGAGGCCTTCTTACTGACCTCCATTGACTAATCATCACAAAGCTTTTCTTAGTAAATGGTTGTAGCAAAAAGTCTGAAGCCCTTTGAAATGAAGCGATCTGACCAGCACTAGAATTTTCGGTGCCCCTCCCTGCATCCTGGTACAGACAGCCACCTTTTCTGCCTGTGTTGAGGGACCACCATGCACATTTATGCAAGAAATTGCTTTCCCTGTTTTAAACAGCAAACACAGAATTCCCACTTTCAATACTGGCATCACAACTCAAGCAGGAAAGAGGCTGAGGGGCAGGAGGAGCATGGAAGAATGTCTTAAATTTCATATTATGACCAGGCAGCAAGAACTAACTGATAGAGTAGTTGTTTTTCTCAGAATTTAAAGTCTGAGTGAGTAAAAATATGTAAGGAAAAACAGAGTATGTTTACAAGATACCAGAGCAACAGGTTGAAAGGCAAACATTTCAGAGATTCCAAATCTTTGAGTTTATATATTTTCCTCCCAACATTGGTTAGCCTTAGAGCAGGCTTCTAAACCTCCTCAGTCAGTCACCATCTTAGGTCAATTGGTATGAAATGCAGGTTTGCCACAGCCCTCCCGCCTCATGGAGCAGGGGTCTGGCTGTAAGCAGGTCTCTGCGCTCTCCAGGTGCCTGCTCCTCCTCTGCACACCGTGCACCCGAAAGGCCAGTTGCCTTCAGTGTGTGAGGCTCTCGACCTCAGGCAGTCTGGCTTCTTTATAGCCCTGGCCACAGAGCCGTGCTAATTTGCATCCCTGAATGCTTCAATTCCCAGCCCTTCTGATGACAGTCAAGACCCAAAGCAGAACTTTCCCTGTACCACAAGAGTGCAGTTAGATCGGTGTCCATATGACTCAAAGGGAACTGGAAACCTCATCAGAGAGGTAGCTTGTGAGATTTCCAACCTCATTTCCAATCATCATTCCCTGGGTTCATAAACACTTCATATACCCCATGTGGACAACGTTCCAAGAGAAACTGTGGATAAGAATCTGCTTGAAGCAGTATATTTCATCTATGGACATTTTTTGAAGGCTCACCTGTGGAGAGCTGAAATATGACTGGGAAGTTGGCCAGCTATAACATGATATAAACACCCAAAGAACTAAAGAAATCTTTTCACTAAATGATCTGTGTTTCCATTAGGGTAGAACCCAGCAGAATATATTCCAACATAGAATAATTGTATAGGACGGTTACAAAAGTGTAGAGAGGTTAAGAGGTTCAGCTCTGGAGTCAAATAGACCCAGGTTCAAAGCATAGCTTTAGAAGTCACTTGTTGAATGATTTGAATCTCAGTTTCCTCATCCAAAAAACAGGGATAAAAATAGTGCCCACCTCTTTAGGGTTGCAAGGCTTAAATGAGATAATGCATATAAATGCACATAGCGCAGAACTTGACACAGAAGATGTGTTCCCAAATGTTAATTACGATTGTTGTTATTATTATCTGGGGCAGAGACTACTTCATCAATATGCATGTTCTCCCCTTTTTTCCTGGTACCCAGCTAGACTATATTTCCCAACCTCCCTTGCAGTTAAGAGTGGTCATGTCTAGCTAATGAAATGTGGACAAAAGTTATATGCAACACTTCCAGGCCTGGCCCTTCTGTGAACAATCCTCTATGCTCTTTCCCCTTCTACCTGCTGGATGTCGACACCCATGGCAGCATTGGATGCCCCAAGTTGAAGGCGTCAGAACCTCCACCAGTCTGGGTCTCTAAATGGACACATAGAGCAGAACCCCGTCATTATACCACTGACTAGGAACCCCCATATTGGACCACTATGTAACCAATAAATAAACTTCCACTGTGTTAAGGCACTAAATTTTGGGGGTTTGTTGGTTATAGCAGCTAGCATTAACCTAACTAATACACTGTCCAAGTCACAGAAGAGCAGATCTAAAAAAACCGTTAAAGACTTCCTCCATTGTACAGGAGCTATTGAGGCTCAGAGTCATTGCCCAAGGTACTTCAATGGATCTTTTGCTTCAAGACTCCTTCAAGTAGGCCCTGCCCTTTTACATATGATGCTAAGTAATCTGTAGGATCAAAGTCTTCTCTGTTTGCCTAGTTAAAGCCATATCTATTCCTAAGAAAATTTTAGCACGAAAAGTTAGAAATACAGACCCACTCTACTAGACAGCACAGCGGAATGGAATGAAAACAAAAGAGCCCTTTCTTACTGTTCTGTGGTCATAACAAAGTAACTGAAAATTCTCTGTGCCTTCCTCACAGGGGGTCATGAGGTTATAATATTACACTTGTGAAGGGGCTTTGAAAAATAAAGTTATGCCATATATGGTATTATTACTCAGCAATTTTTATTGACTTTTTCTACTAATGATCCAGGAAAACTAATCTGCAAACATTTATTAGGCAACTATTTTTGTGCTTTCTTAGCCCTGTGCTAGTCATTGAGGGAAACTAACCATTGTCTTCAAGAATTTTACAATCTAGCTGTCATAGTTTTGGCTGCTATAACAAAGTAGCACAGACTAGGTGGCTTATAAACAACAGACATTTATTTCTCACAGTTCTGGAGGCTGGAAATCCAAGGTCAGGGTGCCAGCATGGTGGGGTTCTGGTGAGAGCTCTCTTCTGGGTTGCAGAAGGCAGACGTCTTGCTGTATGCTCACTTGGGAGAAGTGGAAAGGGGTCCCTCTGGGGCCTCTTTTATAAGGGCACTAATCCCACTGATGAGAGCTCCACCCTCATGACCTCATCACCTCCCAAAGGCCCCACCTCCAAATACCATCACATTGGGGATTAAGTTTCAACATATGAATTTTAAGGAGACACAAACATTCAGTCCATTGCACTAGTTGATACCATAACAAAAGATTTTAGAAGTGCATAGTTACATGGTACAGACAATGCCAATTCTACAGGAGTGCAGAGAAGGGAGAGACTGATAGAGGATAGAGAAGTAGAAGGCCTCATAGAGAATGGAGCTTAGGCTAGACTTCAAAAGACTCTCAAGAGGTGGCTAAGCAGAAACAGTACATGTATAGGCACATATTGGTAATTCAAGCAAAGGGAGAGTGATGCCTGGATTACCAAAATAATTATGGCAGTGGATACGTTGCTTCTACTACTCTTCCTTTCCTACATTCATCCTGTAATTATAATAATACCTGAATAATGAGAATTCACTATATGCCAAAAACTCTGCTAAACACATCTCAGCCATTATCTAATTTCACCCTAACTATAACCCTGTGAGTGAGGTACTAGTGTCTCCATTCTACAGATAAGGAAACTGATGTTCAAAGAGTTATAGTTAATTGCTGAGGATCTAAACGTTGGGAAGTAGTAGAGGCAGAATTCGAATTTGGTCCTGTGCTCTTAACTGCCAACCTACACTATCAACACCTCATTTGGGAAGGTAGTTATAACATCTCCAAGGACAGGAGATCAAGACAAGACCCAAACGTCAAAGAAATTTCTCTTCTTCCCCCGAATAGGCACAAAATACTGGATGAGTCAGAAGATTTGCATTCAAATCCTGGATCTACCACACACTAGCTGTGACCTTAGGCTATTTATGTTAATTATCTGAGCCTCAATTTCATCAACTGGGAAATAGGAGAAAAATAATTCCTACCTCATAAGCTATAGTGAAGATTAAATGGGATGTTATAAATGTAAATAAATTTGAGCTATGTAAATATAACATCATTATTTTTCTTATTACGACTATTTTTTTCCTGGTGGGAACAGAGTCAAATATAAAAATCTTTTAAGGTCATATTAGAAATAATCACAGGAAAACTTTAGACAAGAAGGCACAAACTCAGAGCTGAAAAGATGGTCCTATACTATAGCCTACTATAAAATAGTACGTAAGTAATAATAATGGGTAACACTTATGGGATTCTTACTATGTGCCTCTCGTTTTCATCCTTCCAACATCCCTATGAGGTGGATCATCGACTTTTACCCAGTGGCTTTTGTTTGTTTCATTTTGTTTTGATTTCCCTTGGTTTCTGCTGTTTTCTGAGCCTGATTTGCCAATCTTGCTAGTATCCTTCCAAGAAATTTCTGTTTTGCTCATGTTAACTGGAGTTGGTTGCTGTTGTTTGCAACCAAAAATCCTGGCTGACAAAAATGAGTACTATTATTGTCCACGTTTTATAAGCGGGAAAACTGAGGGGCAGCTAGGTAATGATGGAGCTGGGATTTCAACCCACACCATAGGACACCAGATGCTCCACTAAGAAAAAAGGAGACTGTAGAGACCATTCCCCCACGATATTATTGCAACTAGATAGATAGACAGATAGATAGAGAATAGACACACACACACACTATATGCTTACACACACAGACTGTATGTGTGTGTGTTGTGTGTGTGTGTGCACGCATGCATACACATGTGAATAGATTCTGAATGCGATGCAGCCTTCCTGGGTTCAAATCCTGGCTCTTCTACTTACTAGCTATGTGGCCTTAGACAAGTTAGTTAAATTTTCTGTGCCTCAATTTCTTCATCTATAAAGTAAGGATGATAATAAGACCACCCTCGCCATAGGGTTGCTGGTAGGATTAAATGAGTTAATATTTGTAAGGCACTTAGTGTCTGGGACAATGTCAGTATTTGTTATTATTATATGATTCAAGTTTTGGACTGTAGATCAAACCTTTAAACTCCTATCCAAAATAAATAATCTTTATTTTCCAAATAAATTATCAAAATCCACTCAAATAAGGATCATTTAATATTTCATTATACAAATCCATCAATCAAAGAAAATCCTACAATCCTGGGAATTTCACAATGGCACGTGGTTCAGCCCAGAATGTGGTTAGAAAGGTGCTACTTTTACCTAGAATGCTTTTGTTTTTTTGCATGAACAATGTGCAGATACCCCCAGTTGCTATCAAATGACAAATAAAGAACCCCACACTAGAAAGGAGAACAACGAGAATGCTGGCAGAAGAGACCTACTTCCCTTACCCAGCTACACCAGGTCACAGAGCCCAGGAGCAAGAGCAGCCACAGAATCCAGCCCGGATGTGCTAGGGAACAATGAGGTAGACAGGAAGAGGAAGTAGCATTATTGGGACACCCTCTATGAGCTAGGCACTTTGTATACACTGCCTCACTTAATCCTCACAACCACCCTTGCAAATGCATATTATTATTCCCACTTTACAGATGAGAAAACGGAGTTTCAGAGAAGGTAAGTGATGAGACTATTAAGTGACAGAGGTGTGATTTAAATCTAGGTGGGTCTCGCTTCAAAGTACATTATAAAACTCTAATGTGAAAAATTCATGGGAGCAAATGAGTTAGCTGGGGAAGCTTGAAGTGCACAACTCGACAGAGAGAAAGAAGAAATCAGCAAATGCTAGAACCTAACACAAATATAGCACCAAGGACTATTTCAAAGAATTTTTACATGTATTATCTCATATTAGTAATCTGGCGAGCTGAAGGTCAATCATAAAATGCCCCAGGCGTTTCATGTTCCCTGGTATTTAATTAATTCTAAAGTATCATTTAATAGTTGAAAAATAAAATCTTAAAACCACTATGTTGTGCTTTTCAACAGGCACATGCAACTAGTGTAAACCAGAGAATGAACATGACATTTTTCTGGAACATCTATTTTCCTTAAAGATCTAGAAGGAAAAGTTACATAATTTACCTGACAATGTAAAATATTTTGAAAAGTCAAAATAAACACAAACATATTATGGAGTAGTATGCAAAAACCTGTGATATTTTAAGATAAAAAACAGAATCTTCAAAGAATTTCAAGCTTGTGGCAGACTTCTCAGAGCCCCTGGAGAGATCCCCCTCCTCTGTTGTTAAGGATACTTGGGGCAAGGGAGCTTAAGAACCTCTGCAGTATTGTATCCTAAATAGGGTTATTCCATCTTGTCTGAAAGTTTCACCAATTCTTGTGTACATTTCAGTCTGTCATGATTTTAGCAAAACAACAGCGTTGCAAGTTAGCCTGAGCACATAAGTCTGGAGGACAGTGAGTCAGACTTGCAATCAAAATTGAAAAAAAATATATAGCATACAAGACATATTTCTTTAAGCAAAGACTACCAAATTTGATATTCTAGACATTGGTAAAAATCGCAGCAAAACAGCTGCGTCCACATTCTGACTAACATCAGAGTTAGCTGAAGGGACACAGCGTTATCCAGAAGGGGTTGCTTGATGTTAAATCTTACAAAGGATAGACAGATAATTGATTCAAGGACATAGACTTCAAACTTGGATCTTAGTGATTTCCATGATATTACCAATTTTGTGAAAATGATATTCGAAATTTCTTTTTCTGCCTCAAGCGAACTACCGCTTGGATTAGCCAAGCAATAAATATTAAGCAGAGCTTGGATTTTAGCTGAAACACATGGTTGTTTTAAACTCACATATCTATGTACTTTTTACAAAGTGTTACGTCTATTAACTATATGTTTAACTGTATGTATAAATCTTTACCTGGGAATTCTGTCACTCTAATAGCTGTTTGGCCATAATTTCTATCTGCAACAGTAATCAGTGTGTTTCTTGCTACTCACAGGCCCTAAAACGAGACTTAGTCTCACAGCCTTAGCTTCAACATAGCGAGATTAAGGTCCTCAGTCAGCAGAAAGGAAGGACTTTCCTAGAAGTTAAGTGCTTCAGAAATACTCACTCTGCAGTCAGCCTAATGGTGGCTCACCAGAAATCAGCCTTGTTTTCTTTTATTTGGATGATATTCAAGTCCTCAGTGGAGTTGTCCACTGGCCGGCACTGGGATCCTTTCTCTGGGCAGCCTGGCTCTCAGAATAATGGGACAATCACAAGCAGCCTTCTTTTGGGTCCCCTGCTTACAGTGAGGATTCAGAAGCAAACAATGAACCAACCTAGTCTAGTCAGGGACCTTTCTATACTTTGAAATGCTGAGCTTTAGCTGTCTGGCAAATCTCAGTATATGCGTTTCAGTTTTCCATTCTGGGCTCTGCTCTATTTGTCCACAAGAATGTGCTATATAGCTTTCCTTAGAATCCAATTGCTATAATTTTAAATAGAACACAAAGCAGATTATAAAATTGTTTCTACATTGGAAGTGTAATTATGTAAGAATTATGTATGCATATGGCGAGGGACTGGAAGGGATGAGGAAAAAATGAAAACAATTGATTTGCAGGGCATGGCAGGACTATGAAAGAAGTTTTTTTTTTTTCCTTTCCTTTAGGTTTTTATTAACATCCTCAGAAACTGTGTGTGCAAAAAAGTACAGACAGTTAAATCGGTAACTTTTTGTAGATAAAATGTTGATCATCCTTCTGGTCATTTAGTGTTTACCTTACATGGACAATGTTTCTACATCAATGTTGTCCTTTTCAACATCATCTGAAAGAACAGATTTCACCATAATTTAGGGAGTCTTTGCCAAGAAAATCAATAAAGACATATTTGTGCAGAGCCTAGAGTGGGCTGGTTTTCTCCAGGAATGTGTTGAGTTAATTGAAAAGGTTTTGGTTAAAGTTAGCCAGTCGGAGATCACGGCGCTGTAGACAACACATACTGTGAGTATGAACTTCGTACAACCTTTCAAATACCGTTGGGAAGGCAGGAAATTGAAATATTGTGCTATATTGGCAACTAAATGGTCATTTATCATCCATGCTAAGTTTGAAGCTGAGAAGAACGATTTGGAAACTCTCAAAGGGCCTTTATTAACATTTTCAAAGTTAGACCAGTGTATGTAGGTTTTCACAGCATATTTGGGGAAGTCGAAGAGATAACATCTGCGTATACTATTAACATGGCCTCTCTAATAACAACTTCGGACTGTATTCACACCCACAAAAGCTGCATTAAAATACATTAAGCTTGAGACACCAACTGACAAAAAGCAAGGAAATTCACAGTTAAAGGGGAAACGCGCCATATGTTCTTCAATACCTAAGAGCAACGGGGTGCATTTGGAAAGTCATTAAAGCGGCACCCAGTTGTGCCTAGGTATTGGAGAACATATGGAATCTTTTCCTCTGCTAGTGTAATTTTCCCTGCTCTCGTTGAATGCGTGTATCAATCTTCACCTTTTGGTCATATAGGTTTTTGTTTGCTTAATTACCATAGCATGTAAAATAAATACCTTCTCATTTTCAAAAATGAACACAATCACACAATGGAAACTAGTTCTCAGCCTTTGCCGCCTGATGGTTTCTCATTATTTGTCCTTCTTTCCCAAGGTGTCTGCACCGTCCCAACAGTTCAAGCTGTCCTCTACTCCTTAAGGAGTACTGTTTCCTTTCCCCATCCTGAGGATGCAGTCTCCCATGGTGGTCAATGTTTGCATCTTCCACTAGCACCTCAATGGGTCAACTCGTTGAAGTCAGAGTTCTGAGGGCAAAAGAACCCATTCTTCCGGACATTTGCTATTAGGGTAAAGTCTCTTTCTTCTTTAAATAAGTATTTTAACCTCTCATTATGGCAAAAAGAGTAGCCAGTGTGATGTAAAGAGGTGTTTGTTCATATAATTGAGTCCTATTTTTGTGCCAGGCTTTCATTCATTCATTTATTCAATCATTCAGTTGTTGAGTGCCTGCCATGTCTTCTCAAACACAATTGCATCATCTAGTGAACCAACACTTTGAGATAGTACATGCCCTCAATCACTTTCACAAGGGGGCTACAAATTCCAAGATACTCTAATTCTTCCTCTTCAAGTTGAAAAGACTTGCTTGGCAAATGAAGCCTGTTTTCTCTCTAACGCTCTGTATTGGGTATCTACTGCCTAACACTACACTGAGAATTACTGGCTCCCTAGCAGACGGTCTAGTGCATCAAAATTATGCTATAAAATGTAGTCAATAATTGAAGAGAAAGAGGTATTTATACAATGGAGATAATATTTATGAAAATATTGAAATAATATATATTTCATTCTCCATAAATATTTTTCAGTGGCTCCTCACCCATTGGATCAATATGGCAGGATGAAGTGGGGGTAGGGGTGAGGACTTCTGGTACAACCTAGAACAAAGTAGTCTGCTCAGCTTGGATTTCAAGCTAAACTTTTCTAAGTCCGTAGCAAGACAATGATCTTAAAATCCAGGTTCAATGGAGGCTTTCTAAATCTCTTTTTAAATCCCATTATATAGCAAGAGTTAAACATGGGGCTCTGAGAATAAAGGTTTATTATTAACCACAATATAATAGAGTATGGCATAGAATGGATTTGCCACCCAGGAAGGGGAAAAACCTTCCTGTACTGAGAGGAAGAGCTGGTGGGGAGGGGGATATATTTCGAGCACATGAGACTAGGGAGAAGATGTCTAATCTCTGAGAAAGTCAAACAACAGAAACCCTAGATATATTGAAAGAATCTTGAACATACCAGGTGATGGTCTACTTTCATGGCCACGTTCTAATACAGAAAGAGTAATTATGATATACTGGAAACATTGAGTATGGCAGCATCAAGCAGGAGAGACAGCTATGTAGATGGTTCCAAGCTAATACTTCCAATTACCCACAGCCTGTGAGTGGCAGGGCATGGGAGACACTGAAAGAACTAATGAACTGGAAGAGGTCTGGTGCAGGATGAGAAGGTTCAGAGAATTCAAGACCAAAGGGGCCCTGGATTATCGCAGTAGATAATACAGAGAAACAGCCACAACACAGCAGACACTAGTGCTGGATGCTCCATAACTCAGCAGGATGCAGAATATTCCAGGAAAAACCATAAGTTCCTTCGGTCCCACTGCTGCTGCCACCATAGATAAGCCTTCCTCTGCATGCAGACATCACTGTGGGGAAAATGGAAAGGGAAAACGCTTTGATACAGCACTGGGAATGAGACTTTGAACACTGCATGGAATAACTACCTAAAAGAGAGTCTTAAATTAGAAGGAACTGAATTGCCTTCAGTTGTAAGTTTAGGTTTTTCACCATCAACAAGACTGGAGACACCAGAGCAAGATGAGGTAAGTTTTAGGTAATACCGAATGTTGCATATGGAGCCCATTTGTTTTCTCAATTTCAATCCTGCTGTATTGGCTCGTAGAAGAATTATTAATCTTCTTTCTAAGACAAAACTACCACTACCTCCCAAAATGAAGCCAGGATCCTCAAGGTTCTTGCAAAGCATCTTAAGAATGGAGCTAGACTCATGGGGAGAAGAGAACATACATGTCCTTATTTCCAGTTTTGTGATCTTTCCTACTTTCCCTAATAACATAATTATTCAAAAAGTGTTTGAATACAGATAACATAAAGAATAATTTGGTTGTCATTAAAACATCCAGGTTTAATTTCAGCCTTGGCCAAATTCACTAACTTTACTCTTCTCTCATAACAGAAATAGATTAGATAACCAGCTAGGTCAAAAGAGCCACACCAGCTTGCCTATTGGCTGGTGGTAGCAAGCAGTGGCGTTCCTCACTAACTGCTGTGCTGATTGACAGGGGCCTCTGAAACAATGGCAGAATATGCCAAACAACTCCCTTCTTTAATCTAACTCAAAACTTCAGAAAGGCTTTCATGAGGCCATGCCTGGCTGGTGTCTTCTTTGATGTGATAAAATTTCAGTCATTTTCAGCTGCAGTTGTAATTGCTATGTATGGGGAGGGGTTGGGGCTGACTATCCAGTATTATTTTATTATTCTTTCAATTCAGTAATAATATAATAACTTAGAGACTTAACAGCTCAGATAAAGAATAGTGGCCTATTGAGAAACTTTGGCCTAGTATTTTGCTTTTGACAGGACGTTCTTTCAGACACTTCTTCTGGGGGTTAAAAAAAAACCCTATTTGGATTATTTGCATAAGAATATATTTTATTGTAATGTGTCTAGCATTTCCATGGCAGAAAATCCAGGAAAATGAACAGCATATTATCATTACAAACAATGATATTTAGAATTAGAACAGAAAGCCCTTGGTCATTTTTCAACCTGCCAACCAAATCAATGCTGAGAGAAAACTCTGTGTGTCTGTGCAAGCATGTGTGTTTATGCACCAGCCTGTGGGCTGATGAGAGCGTCTTACAGAGATATGGATTTATAATTTGCTACCACCAAAGGAAGCACTTTAAATGGCACCAAGTTAGCCAGGGAGCAGTCGTAGGAGGCAAGGGTCATAAACTCTACTGCAAGTGCATGGAATGTTTCACTTTTGTGTACATTTTTCAATCTTAAAACAGATTTACTCGGGATTTAAGACTTTATTAAGGTCAAAAGGATTACATTAAGTTCATAGACACGTTTGTTTTATTAATTGAGTCATAAGTTCTGGCCGTCTGCAAACACGTTTGAAAACAGGCATCAGATGGTTTCCATTGCCATAACAGATCAGAAAATCTGCCAGTAAGTCTGTTTGCAGCTCTTAAAAGTTGTTGAACAAAAATGTGTTTTGAACTATCGACAATTACCTGAGAAAACAACTGGATTCTGTAAGTCGATTTGTTTATATTCCCAGTACACTCTCTCTCACCCCACTTCCTCCACTCTTCTCATGGACTTCCCTTAGCCCCAAGCCATCCACACCAGGGCATCATAGGCTATCTTGCTTGACAACATTTACATCTTCTCCCTCATTAAGACGGAATATCAAGAGGAGTGTTAACTAGTTTTTTTTTTTTAATGACAATATTGATAGAGGAAAATAGTGAATCTAGAACAGGGAGAAAGAGTTGGGTTTTTGTTAAATTGTATACAGAAGAATATGAATAAAATATACAGTATCCTAGATTTAAAAAATATAACCATTACCTTGGAAATTTCCTGTTAGCGCCTCCACACATCTGTCTTTCTCTCTGCACCCAGAGGTAAGAACTGTCCTGAATTTTGTGTTTATCTCCCACTTGCTTTGCTTTATAGTGTTTACTATATATATTTGTATCCCTTAACAATATATTGTTGAGTTTTCCATGTTTTGAACCCCAAAAATAGAATAATACTTTATGTATTCTCCTACAACTTTTTTTTCTTAATATCCCAACATCTGTTCCCCACATCTGTCCATGATGTGGCATGTAACTGGAGTTAGACCCCTCTTTTTTTTCCAGCTTTATTGAGATATAATTAACATAACATTGTGTAAGTTTAAGTTGTACAATGTGATGATTTGATTCACGTATATATACATTTGGTAAAATGTTTACCAAAATAAGGTTAGTTAACACATCCTTCACCTCACATAATTACCATTTTGTTGTTGTTGTTGTTACAGTGAGAATATTAAAGCTCTACTCTCATGGCACCTTTCAAGTATACAATATAGTATTGTTAACTACAGTCTCCATTATGTACATTAGATCTCCAGAATTTATTCATCTTATAACTTAAAGTTTGTACCCTTTGACCAACCTATCCCCATTTCCCCCATCCCTCAGCCCCTAGCAACCACCATTATAGTCTCTGTTTCTAGAGTTCAATGTTTTTAGATTCCACAGATAAGTGAGATCATATACTATTTGTCTTTGTCTGACATTTCAGTTAGCATAATGCCCTGAAGGTCCATCTGTGTTGTCACAAATGGCAAGATTTCCTTCTATTTATGATTGAATAATATTCCATTATATATTTTCTTTATCCATTCATCTGTCTATGTACACTTAGATTTTTTCCATATCTTGGCTATCGTGAAAAATGCTGCAATGACCATGAGAATACAGACATCTCTTCAAGATCTAGATTTCATTTCCTTTGGATATGTACCCAGAAGTAGAATTGCTGGATCATACGGTAATTTTATTTTTAATTTTGGGGGGAATCTCCATGCTGTTTTGTAACTGGAATTAAATCACTTTCATTAAGTACAGTATTCTATTGATGTATATACCAAATATATTTATACATTCTCTAAATATCCATAGATATTTAGGTTGTTACTAGTTTTTATTTTCCCAGTATAATAGGGCTATTATGAATATCTTTGTACACACCTCATTGTATGAATGTGCCCAATTTTAGGACACAATGGAATTGCTCAGGAAAGGAAGTACCCATTTTCCACTTTCTAGATAATGCCAAATTATAGTTGCTGAATAACCTCATGAATACTTGTTACTTATTTTGCTAGTCTGGGAGCTGTGAAATAGTTACCTCATTGTGGTTTCAATTTACATTTCCCTAATTATTAATGAGGTTGAGAAAATTTTCATATATTTATTAGCCATTCTCATTTCCTCTTCTGGTATGTAGAATTTCAATTTATTGTTATATATAACCTTTTATCCAGAAACCTTGTTCAAACACTCTTATTAATCCTAATAATTTATGTGTACATTTAAAATTCTTTCTATGTAGACAATCATAAGATCTATGAATAATATTTTTTTCTTCCTTTGCAAAACTCAAACTGTTTTTTTTTCTTATCTTGTTTCACTGGCTATGATCACCAATACAATGTTGAATAGAAGTTGTGATAGCAGCACCCTTGTCTTTTTCCCAATTGCAAATAGAATACTTTCAATGTTTTACCATAAGTATGACACTTGCAGTGTGCTTTTTTTTCTTAAACAGGTTTAATATATTCTTTTTTCTTCCTTGTTTACTAAGAGTTTTATCATGAATGGATATTGGATTTTACCAAATAGTCTTTCTGCTTTTATTGAAATAATCATATTGTTTTTCATTCAATCTCAAAATGCAGGGATTTCCATTAATTTGATTTTTTAATGTTAAACCAATCTTGCATTCTGGAAATAAATGAACTTGATTATGAAGCATTTTTTAGTGAATTGATGGATTTGGTTCGTTAATATTTTACTTAGGATTTTTTAATATATATTCATCAATGAAATTGACCTATAATTTTCCTTTCTCTACTTTTCTGGTTTGATATCAACACTATGCTAGTCTCATGAAATGAGTTTGTGAGTGTTTCCTCTTTTTATAAAATCTAGAATAACCTGTGTAAAATTGGAATTATTTATTCCTTGAATGTTTATTACAACTCAATAGGAATTTGTCCACTTCATCTACATTTTTTCACTCTTTTAACTTAATGATTTTCAATAATGCCCTTTTATTACTTTGTTACTCTTTGAAGCATTTACAATTATCCTTTCCTTTTTTTATCCCTGATATTGCTTTTCTGTGACTTCTATCTTTTATTCTTGATCATTCTTGCAAAAGATTTGCAAATTTTATTTGTCTTTTCAAAGTCCCAATTGTTGGCTTTATTAATTGCCTGTAGTGAAGGTTTGTTTTGTATTTCATTGGTTCTGCTCTTATCTTTATTCTTTGGTTCATTTCACTTTCTTTGGGTATAGTCTGTTGTTCTTTTTCTAATTTCTTAAGTTGAATACTTAGCTCATTTATATTTAGTATTCTGTAATGTAATAATTTAAGATTATAAATTTACCTCTAAGTATTGTTTTAGCTGTATCTCATGAGTTTGTATATATATTCTATTCATTTTTATTTAGTCCTAAATATTTTATATTTGCCTTTGTTTTCTTTTTTGATCTCTGAGGTAATTATAAAGAATTGTTTCCTAACTTCCAGATACATATGGTTTTCTAAATATATTTTTGTTTTTGATCTCTAACTAAATTCCAGTGTGATCAAAGAAGTCCAAAATGGGATTATTTCCTGATTTTAAATAGCCATGTATTCCTATGTGCCTTGAATTGAATAGAACATTATGATATATGCATTTATATGTTCTATTCAAAACAATTCTTTCCACTTGTAGAAGAAAGAGAATAAGAGACTTTGGAGGAAAAGTTAATTTTGTTTTGGAATCTACTAATTCTTTCCAAAAATAAATAAATAAAAGGATGTATTGAGGACATATACATTTTTTATTGTGATAAAAAATACATAACACAATTTATCATCTTAACCATTTTTAAGTGTATAGTTCAGTAGTGGTAAGTGCATTCACATTGCTGTGAAATAGATCCCCTGAACTTTTTCAATCTTGCAAAACTGGAACTCTATACCTGTTAAATAATTCCCCTTTTCCCCTTCTCCCCAGCTCCTAGTAACCACCATTCTACTTTCTATTTCTATGAATTTGACTATGTACTTTAGATACCTCATATAAGTGGAATTGTAATTTGTCTTCTTGTGACTGGCTTATTTGACTTAACATAATGTCTTCAAGGTTCACCAATATTGTAGCTCGTGACAGAATTTCCTTCATTTTTAAGGCTGAATAATATTCCATAGTGCATTTTGTTTATCCATTTATCCACCGATGGACATTTGGATTGCTTCCACATCTAGGCTATTACACTTAGTGCTGCTGTGAACATGGGTGCACAAATATCTCTTCTAGACTCTGCTTTCAATTCTTTTGGATATATACACAGAAGTGGGATTGCTGGATCATATGGTAGTTCTATTTTTAATTTTCTGAGGAACCTACATATTGTTTTCCATAGGAGTTGCACTATTTTACAATATGTAAAAGATTTTAAATGAGGAAAAAATGCTTAAAAGTCCATATGTAGGGTTTCAGTAAATATTTTGGGATCCTAAAGTAGCCCATTAAGGATAAGTTAAGCTTACTTTTCTCTGTCATTAAAACAACCAGTTAAACAGTTTAAAAGAAGCCAACCTGTCCCCTTTACAAGTTGCCATTATGGCGTTATGAAGTCATGGTCACTGTCAGCAAATAACGTTTTATAGCTTCATCTCCATAATGGCATTAGTATTTGGCTAAGACATTCCTACAGCTGTTGGTTAATCTTCTGCTCTATGTTTGGTTTTCACAGTGATACCCATCATAGCAGATTTTTTTCCTAATATCTCTGAGCACTTGCTATGTGCCCAACATTGTGATAAGGGATTTAACTGTATCCTCATGCTATCCCTTAGAGGCAAATACCATTACTAGTCTCAATTTTTTCAAATAAGGAAACAGGCTGAGAAAGATTAAGAACTGTATTTCATTGATCCTAAGAACACATTTCACATTTCCGAAATCAAGATGCATCTTGTAATCAATGGCATCTTACGGTCACTATTGTCCAGACAATAGCCTGGTATAGTAGCTATTACCTGTGTGTGTGCATACTCAGTCATACTTGTTGACACTGTCGTCAGTTCACTTGAATTTACGTACAATGTTGGTACTAAACTTGGTAAGCTTTATTATCATTTTAAATGTTTTCACGAGTGTTCACTCTGAATTTACATTGAAAGGAAAAGGTACTGTGTATGCTGAAAGGCACTGAAAACAGCATGGTAGGATGGCAGTTGGGTATTAGTGAAACAAATACATGTATCATTAGAGGAAAGTACGTAATTCCTTATTTTCTCGCAAAGTGACAACTAAGTAATTTAAAGAACCTATAGAAGAAAGATGTCTACAAAAAGAAAACCTTGTTATATTTTGTTACTTATATATCCGAAAAGACGGCCAAGGGGCTGGTCTGGTGGCGCAAGTGGTTAAGTGCACGCACTCTGCTGCGGCGTCCCAGGGTTCGCCAGTTCAGATCCCGGGTGCGCACCAACGCACTGTTTGGCAAGCCATGCTGTGGCGGCGTCCCATATAAAGTGGAGGAAGATAGGCACGGATGTTAGCCCAGGGCCAGTCTTCCTCAGCAAAAAAAGAGGAGGATTGGCAGATGCTAGCACAGGGCTGATCTCCTCACAAAAAAAAAGACTGCCAAGCAAGGCAACTGAAGGCAAGAGAAACTGTCAAATCCCTCCACACAGAAATGCAAGAGATTTCAAGGCATGTAATGTGAGGCCTGTGCATGCAATGAGAGCCAACTCACACATTGCACAGCACTATTGCTAAGGCATTATGTCACTATTTAATTGGAAATTTCTTTTCTTTCTTATTGGTACATAAAATAATGATGTGTCATAGAATTGATGACATCTTAGATTTGATGACATTGGGTACCTCGCCCAGGGTCACAAACTAGTAAGTAGAAGGGTCAAGATGTATACAGCAGATCTGTGCTCCTAACCAGGAGGATTTAGTGGGACTTGTTTAATTTTGTAACTTCTCTTCTACCTTTTAACAAGGCTTTAAGCATTTCTTTTAAACTAAATATTACTTGTGTTTTATATTTTTTGATAATTGCATGACCATTTGGGGGATAATTGTCGACTCCTTGGGACTCCTTGGGAGCAGTACCCAAAACAAAGTCAGGAATCACTAAATTAAGGAAAACATCAAAATATTAGAAGAGCAGCTCACAGTGGCCCTCAAACAAAGGGGAAAAGCATCCCCTTCATTCCCTCAAAACAGCAGTGAATGTGTAGTGTCTTCCATCATTTGGGAATATCAAATGGGAGTCAATGGATTTGGGGTCTTGGCTCTGTACAGTCATATTTCATAACCCTTCCATGACTCCTTCTGTGCTTTCAGAATCTATTGCTTAAAGGAGCTTAAAAAATGAAACTAAATAGGTGCCAGCCTGGTGGCATAGTGGTTAAGTTTGCACGCTCTGCTTCAGTAGCCCGGGGTTCACAGATTCAGATCCCAGGCGCAGACCTACACACGGCATATCAAGCCATGCTATGGCAGGCATCCCACATATTAAGTAGAGGAAGATGAGCGCGGATGTTAGCTCAGGGCTAATCTTCCTTACCAAAAAAAAAAAAAAAAGAAACTAAACTAAATAAAAATAAAAACTAATCATGATTACTTCAGGGTGGTAATCATGACTCTAACAGTAATAAACAATTATATAGTGCCTTATCATTTGTTATACCCTCTCAATTTTATCTCATTTGGTCCTCACAGCAATGCTTTATAGTGGTTAAGAACAAAGTGTATGGGAATCTTCATGCCATCATCTAGGTCCAAGTCTCCACTCGACCACTTATCAGCTGGTTGACTTTGGGCAAATCAGTTCATTTTCATGAGCCTCGTTTTTCTCATTTGTAAAATTAGGATCTAATAATAATAATACATGCCTTGAGGACTGGTATGAGAAGGAAATGAGATAATGCCTATAAAGAAATTCAGCACAGTGCCTACTGTATAAAGGCTGAAAAATTGTAAACTGCCATTATTATTAGCAATACAACCCTGTGTACGACTAAACAATTTTACAAATGAAGAAACTAAGGTTCAGAGAGGTTAAGTCAATACCTGAGATCACACAGCTAGTAAGCAGCAGAGCTGGTACATAAACCCAGAACTGCACTTGCCTTGGGTGCAGGCAAAGCATGTAAGAGATAACCTCTCAAAGTCTGTGCCAACTCAATAATGACTATTCTTTTATGATCTCCATGTAACTTGACACATTGCTGCAAGAGCTGTAAGAGCTTGAAAATTATTTTTCCCTTCTTTCATAAAGGCTGCTGATAGATGGAGATAGAAATAAAAATTGAGTCGACTTTGCTGGCCAGTCATAGTTCATGGTTGTCAAAACGTCACAGGCCAATTTCTGTTATAACCAAAATCTCTTTATTACAAAAAAAGGCACCAAATCCTAGCTACGTTATCATGAATTCAAGACATATTTGATACAATTTTTTTGAACAACAAAGAATATGGACAGGGTGTCTGGAGCTTAACGTAAAGGATCTGACCTGTACTAAAACCCACTTGAGTTTCCTATTACTCTAACCCATGGTGATTATTTGAATTTGCGTGCAAGCTCTTAATCTGCATAATTAGTTCCAGTACCTCACAGAAGCAGATTGAGACGTAATCAAGGAGGTCAAGGGTTGGAAAGAGTGAGCTCCAGAGGAGAGGATGCTGTTAACCCCCGCTCTGAGGTGCATCTTCGTGTTCAGGAGCCTCTGAGCTGGGAACAAAGGGATGGCCCAGGGGTGCAGAGAGAAGATGGAGAGCAAGAGCTCTGGGCAGACAGTCTTGTAGAATTCTGGAGCTGTGAGCAATGCAGCAGAGGGTGGGAAAGCAGAAAGGGACTAACCCTCCAGATCACATTAGCAGGATTGCTCAACCAGCGCTGGGGTGCCTGCAAGAATCCAACAGCTAAGGCAAGACCCAAAGCCAGCTCCCTAGAGAGCACACAGCAGACCACATCAGAGGGGAGAAGACCACAGCAAAGCAAGGAGACCGCAGCAGTGGCACCAAAACACCCCAACAGAGACTGCTGAACCAACCATGCCGGTAGAGTGGGTAAGAGTCTCAAAGAGAGAAGAACATTCCACAAAGAACAGTTAGGCAGTCCATCCTCGCTGAGTAGCCAAGTCAAGGCAAAGCAGTCAGCTGAAGAAATGGGACCGTCTTTGAACCGTGTGCTTTAATCCTTACAAGTGGAGAGACCCTGTCCTGGAATAGTGGACATGATCCTCTCCAGCAGAAGAATTGGGTCCTGGGAGAGTTGGGAAGACCACATGCTACGGATAGCTGAAGTCATGGAGCAAGCTCTTCAGCAGAGCAACCACACTGGAGGAGACGAGTGAGCAGTCCAGGAGCTGTAAAAGACCTCATGGCTTCTATCAAGGAAATATTCTCCCAAAGAGATCAGGGAGCATGTTCTTTGTTGGGCTGTGCATAACTAAGGAGGTTTCTGAGTAGAATCTTGGTCTAGGATACATCAAAGGATGGTAGTGATAACTACAGAAGACCACCTCCAGCCCAAAAAGTTCTCTCTGACAACAGGGGAGTAGTTGCCAACATCATGACAAGTACTAGAGTTGACTCAATTTTTCTGCCTAAGTTCCTCTGGTATCCTAAAAGACAAGAGCTTAAGTGCGTTGTAATAAGCAATTGTACTTTCATTTAGATATATACATCCTGCTCTTTGTTTAAACTACCTTTCTTCTAATTTCAAACTTACAGAAACTTTTGGTGCAAGATATAAAATGACTTTATACACATTACACTGGCTTATAGCATTCTCATCTTTAGGTTACAAATGTACTAAGTGCATCAGAAATGAACTAACTAAATACCAGCTTTCTGGAAATTCAAAACTTAATGAACTGATTCTTTTCCACTAACAAGTTGACAACTTAGCACTGGGTAAAACTCCAGTATAAAGTCCGTGTTAACATCATTGTACATTCTGTTACATTGATTTATAATCCGTAACCTCTCACTTCTACAGAGAAAAGAGGTACTCAGCACACAGAAACCTAGACATACATACACATGCATATGCACACTCATACACTCACACACACACTCTCACACACATTTTGCATGATCATACGCACTCACACCACCTACTCAGAGGCTCATGTACACACACACTCACATATTCACACTCATAACCACATGCACACTCACACACATAAAGCACGTATATAGACATTTACACACTCATACATACACTCACGAATATACATACATACACATCTAGCAAATGCTATGCATAAATGAGCCACTTTTATTGAAGCCACACAACACCACTATGAGTTACGTATTACTAACTCTATGGTACAGATGAGGAAATTGAAGCTCAGGAAAATAAAAGAACTTGTCCAAGGTCATGCAGTTAGTAAATGGGAGGATGTTTCTGATTCCAAAGTGTGTATAGCTTTATTTTAGTTAAGAAAACTCAAAGCACATTTCTTTGAAACACTTTCTCTCTTAATTTTGGAACTGTGCATATTTTGTGGGAAATTTAATCCACATGTTTGTGATTCATTTACACTAAAATCCTCAAAACACTGTTTCTTAAGAGGTATTTGATGTCAAAAGAAGGCATTTGAATTTTTCAGTGAGATTTTTCAAGCTTTATATTTTATTAAAAACAGGAAAAACCATTGTCCCAGGCTTAGGGAAATTTGGAGTCCTGTTTGAGATTTTGCTCTGGTCTGTCATTTTGAAGATCATTTGCTATGCATACTCAGTTATTTGAATAAAGTTTAATTTGGTTCCTGTAAGTCCCTTCTGTTTTGGGTGCTGCTGTTTTAGCCAATGACACACTTAATTACCTTACAAATATTTCCGTGCTAATTTGTTTTTCTGGTAAGCTAACTGTAGTGATAACATAAACTTAAACAATTGGATTATTCCAAAGGAATTTACAAGAATATTAAAAACTCCACCATTTTAGTGACAGAGTCTTGGAAATACAGAATTCACACTGAATAGTAAAGAGATTTTGAGTAGAGGTGAGGGAGGGCACACAAATTTGACCAAAATGTGACTGTTTTGCTTCAAAACCAGAGCTTCCAAAAAAATCACAGATGAGCTCTAAGGAAATCACTACTGACTTTCTGAGGAGTACTGAGTACTAATTAATCATCTGAAGTCGTTTCTAACAGCCTTGTTCCCTCTATATATTTCCCTTGATGAAAAACTTTAAGACATAAATTAAAACAAGGACGTCTACATCGGAAGCAGGTTTCCCCCGTTGAGAAGTGGCTGAGTCAGCTGACTTGTAGCAGGAAAGAACAGCTGATAACTTTTCCTGAACCCTGAGAGAAAGAATTTACGAACAGTGAACTCTTTCATGGGTGTGGTTCTGAGGTGGAATATTTAATTTGATATTTAGACTGTGAAATTTCTCTGGTAAGGATGCCTTTGCGTGGAATGGTGAAGTTGTAACAAAATCTAACATTTGCAAACTATACTGCAGTTCACACACATTACCTATTTAGGTCTCATAATCATCACTTGATGAAGCAGATATTTATTATTGTCACGGTTGCTGTCATCATGACTCTTATTACTATTATCCCCATTTTAAAGGTGAGCAAACTGAGATTCAGAGTTGCCCAAGGCTATGATAGCTAGGAGTGCACAAAGAAAGATGATTAGTGACCAAAACATAAATCTTCAAGGAGTCATCTAAACTCAGGCTGAATGGAGATTGGAGGCAAAAGCAGGACGTTTCTGAAGTTCATGAGAAATGAAAGGTAATGCATTAAAAGCAGAGCTCTTGATCAACCAACCTGAACCTTCTCATCAAAGCCTGGACTGCGCCTTCAGCCTGCTTCCCAAATTCAGGCTGACCTATCTCACCCGCTCTCTCTCCCCGTCTCCCTCTCTCCCTCTTCCCTCCCCCTCTTCCTCTTTCTGCCAATCTTTCCCTCTCCCTCTCCTGCTCCCTCTTTCTCACACTGTCTCTCAGTCTCTCTCTCTCTCCCTCTCTCTCTACAGTTTCAGACAGGAAGCTCTTGGGGAAAAATAGGTGGTTTTTTCCTGGCTCTAGGTTAGGTTTCTGTGCCTAATGGGATGCCAAAACATTAGATGTCAAAGTGTCCCTGTAATGAGACCAATTATGGCACCCTCATTCATAGAGACAGCATGGAATAAATATGAGCAATATATTGAATTATGGGTTCTGGTTTCATTTTATATTGACTATGTACTCTTAGTGAAGCCTCCCAACCTCTCTAAGATTCAGTTTCATCATCTGAAAAATGGTCACGCTATCTTCTAAGACTCTCGTGAGGATTAAATAAATTCATGTATGTAAAAATACCTAGCGTAGTCTGTGCGCAGAGTCAGTGCTCATGTAAGGGGGTTGGGTCATGGAGTTTGCCTTTCATCATGATAAAATCTGCCTCACAGAAATAGGCTTTTCCACAGTTTTGTAAGGATTTGTTCATTCAGGGGTGGTCTTAAGTAGCCCTACTACAGCAATGAAGGGGCACTCCTGACTTCCCTGGGCTCCAGGAAGTACATAAAACTTCATACTCTGCTAAACAAGCTCCATCTTGTCCAGTTGCTCACCAGTACTGGCCTGCGACACACACAGACACCCCACACACACACACATGCACCATAGCGTTAGAATGCCTACCCTGACAGTACCTATCCCAACATATCGCGACAGCACAGTGAAGTGGGAATTCTTCCTTGGTAGGGCTGCTGCAAAATTTAAAGGTCATGGATATAAAATGCCTAGCCCAGGGCCGGCCTGGTGGCGTAGTGGTTAAGTTTGCGCACTCCACTTTGGCGGCCCAGGGTTTTCAGGTTCGGATCCCGGGCACAGACCTATGCACCGCTTGTTAAGCCATGCTGTGGCAGCGTCCCATATAAAGTAGAGGAAGATGGGCACGGATGTTAGCCCAGGGTCAGTCTTCCTCAGCAAAAAGAGGAAGGTTAGCATTGGATGTTCCTCACACACGCACACAAAAAATGCCTAGCCCAGCATTTAGCACGAAAGTGAAGCTCAAAAGTGTTAGCTATTAGTTTTGGTGTTTCTTATTATCCAGGAAGACTGTGGGATATTTTAGCTTCTAAATATGACCAGGGCCCAAACTTTATCTAAAGTTCTGAGGTTCTGGGCTATTTTGACTGCCATTTAATTGTCTTCACCAACAGGGAAGAAGGAAATAAACATGGTAAACTCCTAAGAGGCCAGAATCACATAGTTTAGCATTGTATGCCTTCTTCCCTCCCCACCCCCCACCCTTGGTACCTAGCCCAGGGCATTGTGAAGAGTAGGAACTCAGTACTCTTTAAAGAATAGATGAATGAATGATACATGTTCAGGTGTCTCTAAGAACTTCTCTGTTATAGCTTCTGGTCAGCAATAACGATTTTCTGCTGTACGCTAGTATTCCCATAGCCCTGAGCTTTACACAGGGCCTACTCAACAAATGCTAGCAGCATCGGTTGCCAAGTCCCCATTCCTTTCAAGGATAGATATTTTCCCAGGCCAGCCACTTTATCCAGCCACGCGCTTCAACTCGACTAGTCTTGAACCTAAAATACTTTCCATTGTTTTCACTTATCTCCTCCAGTAGAAATCTTACCCTTGGAGGCTCAGCACAAATACCACTTCTTCCATGAAGCCTTCTTTGATCTCCCCATCTGGAAATGATCTCACTCTCCTTTGAACACCATTGCCCTTTGTACTTCTCTGTTGGCACTTCTCCCATTCCACCTTATATTAGAATTGTAATCTTGCCTCAGCTCCCCTGCTAGTCTGTGAACTCTTTGAGGGCACAGAACAGATTTTATACACTTTTGGTTTCCCCAACAATAACTAGCACTTCCTAGCTCATTGGTGCTCAATACCCATTTGTGTGAACGAATGAATCCAAGCTAGGTGCTGTCGTACATGACTTGGCAAAAGTTGGCAAACCAGCAGAAAGCCTGGCTTCACGTGAAATACTTGAAAGGATAAAGCTGTATAACAAAAGGAGGCATAGTACATGACAATATTTCTTTGTCAGAAACGTCATTATTAGCCTGAACACTGCCTCAGGCAGGATATCAGCTAAAGGGGATCTGGTAGGAGACAATGTTTTGTTAAACCTCCAGTAAAATAAACTACATTTATAAAAAATTAAATCCTGCTGACTTTTTAGATGATTGCATCAACGTTTCAGTAGATGGCATTGAAGAGACTCAAAATGCTCAATTTCAGCCTTGACAGAATTCATCCATCACCTAAATTTTGTTTGTCTCTGAAAGCGTTCAGAGTCAGCTGGTTTGACCATTTCCCCACTTTGACCTAAGCTCCCATGATTGCTACCTGGTGGGTTGTAGTCAAAGCTGACTGTCAGTTGTAGCAGTAAAAATGCTCTTTATAAACAGAAACCAAGACCATGTAAATACAGTCCTGGCATCAGGTTGTATAATTAAGTACTAAGCTTAAGTACCCCTGGGCTGCCAAACAATTAGCATGTAAAGGGTCTGCCCATACTACTACAAAATCACTCATTTGCTCCTGACTTTTTTTCCTGCTGTGTGGAGGGGTGCTTTAAAAAAATATTTTAATGAATGAAATGTCTATGTATATGCACTATATAATCTGCACCATCCTTCCGGGTTTGCTGTTCCTTAGGCTTTTGTGGTCAGTTGGTTTTCCTAGCGGCTTCTTTTTTTATTGAGATATAATTAGGATATAACATTATATTCGTTTCAGGTGTACAACACAATAATTTGATATATGTGTATATTGCAAAATGATCACCACAATAAGTTAGTTAACATCCATCACCACACATAGCTACACATTTTTTTTCTTGTGGTGAGAACTTTTAAGATCTACTCTCAGCAACTTTCAAATATACAATACAGTACTAGTAACTGTAGTTAATAGTTTTTAATTTGACCTCCATATGCCTGCATCAGATAGGTCACTGTGGACAGAGTACACCGTAGGGTCAGCGTAAGTTCTAGGCAAGGCTGCAAAGTCAACAAAGTTCCCGGATTTCTGGATCCCTCTGCTTCACGCAGTGGAACTTGCATTCCCATCTTGAAATCCCTCTTGCTCCTGCCCTCCCAAGTGCCATACTGTCTCCTAGCTCTCCAGGCTGCACTGGTCCTGTAAACTGCCCATCACCCTTCTTCCCTAGCAGCATCATTCAAACTTTTCTGTTCAGTGTCTCCATTTTTCAAGACCTCGCTCTCAGCTAGATTTCAATGGGTGGTAACAGGTTAATTTAGATTAACTCATGTGTCACCATCAAGGTAACTCAATGCTTTAACCAATAAAATGTACATAATATGCAAACATTGATGCATTCAAATGACCAATAACATTTTGGTTCCATGAGTGCATGATTCCCAGAAAACACTTAGGAATGGATATTAATGGCAGGAATATCAGCCATATAGCAAGGAGTCTTTTCAGACTGATCTAATTTTGGAGTCTTCAACCCTTGCTAAAAGGGCTGCTTTTGTATTAACTGGCAAAACAAATTCTCTCTAACATGGTGGGAAAACCTAGTGGAAAAGAAACGCAGAGGAGGAATAGCTCAAATGCACACCATTAAAAATGGTGCAATGGGGGCCGGCCCGGTGGTGTAGGGGTTAAGTTCGCGCATTCCGCTTTGGCAGCCCAGGGTTCGCCGGTTCGGATCCTGGGCACAGACATATTCACCGCTCAGAAGCCATGTTGAGGCGGCGTACCACATAGAAGAGCTACAACTCTACAACTATGATACAGGACTATGTACGGGGGCTTTGGGGAGAAAAAAGAGGAAGATTGGCAACAGATGTTAGTGCAGGGCCAATCTTCCTAAAAAAAAAAAAAGTTTAAAAAAGAAAATAGCACAAACCTAGGTATATACCTGCTATGGACTGAACCTTTGTTTCGCCCCAAAATTCATATATTGAAGCCCTAATCCCCAGTGTGATGGTGTTTAGAGGTAGGGCCTTTGGGAAATAATTACATCATGAGAGTGGAGCTTTCATGAATGGGATTAGTGTCCTAATAAGAAGAGACACAAGAAAGATGATCTCTCTCTGTCTCTGTCTCTCTTTCTCTCTCTCTCTCTCCCATGTGAGGATACAGCAAGAGAGCGGCCATCTGCAAACCAAGAAGAGGACCCTCATCAGAACCAAATCAGCTGGCACCTTTATCTTGGATTTCTAAGCCTCCAGAACTGAGAGAAATAAATATGAGTTGTTTAAGCCATCCAGTCTATGGTGTTTTTGTTAGAGCAGCCCGAAATGACTAAGACAATATCCAAAAGAAATGCATACATAGGTGTACCAAAAGACAGGTACAAGTATGTTCATAGCAGCCTTGTTCATAATTTCCCCAAATTGGAAACAACTCAAATGCCTTTTAACAGTAAAATAGATAAATACATTGCATCATATTCAAATATTATACAGCAATGTGGATGAATAAGGTACAAGTGCACTTAACATGCGTAAATCACACAAATACAGTGTTGAGCAAAAGAAGCCAGAATCAAAGAGGATGTGCTGTATTATTCCATTTATATAAAGGATAGACACAGGCTAAACTACTCCATGGTGTTCGAAGTCAGGATAGTGCGTACCCTTGGGAGGGGGAGGTACTGACTAGGGCACTCTCCTAGGTGCTGCCCAGGCTCAATTTCTGGATCTGGGTGTGGGTTACATGAGTAAGTTCAGTTTTTGAAAATTCATCAAGCTGACACATTTTTTGCACTTTTCTGTGTATATGTTACACTTCACTGATAAATCCGATAAGTACAATATTGATAAAACTACTGTATAAAGGGGGTTTTCGTGGGGCAAATAGGAATGGAGAAAACACAGATAGGAACAAGTTGGTTGAACTTCTTGGAATAGCTGTTATGGAAGAAAAATAGAAAAGAGAAGAGAGAGCCAGGCAAAGAATTATTCTTATAATTTTAATATTCATTCATCCAAGAAATACTGGTGAGCAACTATCACGTGGCAGGCACCATTCTAAATGCTTGGGACTTATCCATGAAGAAAACACACTCCTGCCCTTGTGGCACTCACTTTCTAGTGGAAGGCATTTTCTTTCAGCTTTAAGTGTGGTAGCCTTTCAAAGGAAACGTAAAGGAATCCCCAAACCTAAATCTTCAGCAATTAGATTAATCTGTGGTTTGCTTTATGCGATCAGTAGCTATATCAAGACACTGGAAGAGATCTTGAACTCGTGGTAACCTGTCCAGTCTTCCTAGAAGGTTTCAGGTGATTTGACTCTAAGCAGCAGTGTTCTAAATGAAATACAACAAGAAATTGTGGATTGCATTCTGTATGTGTTCTGAGTCCGGCTTAAAGGGCATGTTGTGCTCTCTTAAGCTGACTGAGAAACAGGCTTTACCCTCCTCCCGCTGGACGCCTTTCACTCTGGCACCTGTCATCCATTAGGAGACCTCCTACTGGGATCTTTCATCATTGAAAATATATGATGATTTTCATTACCGCCTAGGCTAATTGGTAGTGAGTATTCCTTTAAAATATATTCCCCTAAATACTGGGCTTTGGATTTGCTTTGAAGTTTCTAACACCAACACAGTTGGACTGAAATCATAGATACTAATCACATAAACTGAAAAGTCTGGTGCAGGAAGAATCACCACCGTGGTTCTTTCCTTATTATAGCCAGTTGGGCAGTAGGCACACATGTGAAAGGAAACCTTACAGCCGTTAGTTAAACCATCGCGTGGCTGTCTCTGGTAGCAGGCTTGCTAGGCCCACTGTGTTTATGTGTCCCCTTGTGAAATTACCATCTAAAAGGAAGTGTTTGATGTGCCCCGTTTCTTTCCAAGCCAATGGAATAGTATTAGATTTAAAAAATAAAAAAACACCTCATAGTGTCAGATTTCAACATTCAAAATAATATGCTGAATATAAAATAATAAATACTTTCTAGAGGGGGAGTGGAAATATACTGCTTTCCTTTAATTAGTTGTTAGCATCTGACTTAATGAAATGTTCAGGCTGGAAGGAAAAGATATCATGAAACAATCTCTGCAAAACTTTTGTTTTCAGATGGAGAAACCAAGGCCCTAGAAAGGTCAATGATTTGCCCATGGTGGCCGAGTCCACAGCGTCCACTCTACTCGTGTTGTAAATGAAATCATGTCACAAATATAACGACTGCCTTCTACCCTTGCTGTGCACAGGGGTAGGAGTGTGCATGTGTGAGTGTGAAGAAAACACGCATGGAAAGGAAAGCACATCTAGAATGTACCACTATACTTTTAAATATAAAGATTTTAAGCTAGATTTTTACACTGAGCTATTATGTAAGATTTTAGGACAAAATTTGCAGTTTATTTCCTTTTAGTTGTAGGGTGATATGGTCTCAAGTAACTCTTTGCTTTATAATTCACTTTTTTTCTTTTTTTTTCTGAGGAAGTTTCGCCCTGAGCTAACATCTGTTGCCAATCTTCCTCTTTTTTTTTTTTTTTTTTGCTTGAGGAAGATTGTCCCTGAGCTAACATCTGTGCCAATCTTCCTCTATGTTGGATGTGGGTCGCCACCACAGCGTGGCTGACAAGTGGTGTAAGTCCATGCCCGGCATCCGAACCTGTGAACCTGGGCTGCCAAAGCGGAGTTCGTGAACTTAACCACTACACCACGGGGCCGGCCCCAACTTTTGCTTTATAATTCATTTTTGAACATTGATTTGTTGTAAAAAAGTATATTGGATGTCATCAATCATGGAAAAATTTAACGTTATTTGCATAGCTAGTTGTTTAATTATGAAATCAGCAGTATTCAATATGATCCATTTAGGTAGGAAAATAACAGACTAGAACTTCTATTAATGTTTATTTTTACTTTTATTTAAAATGTTTGCCGTTCCCTAGTATGGCCTACAACCTCTATGAGGTTAAATATGTCATTTTTTTCACCACTGGCTCCACAGTACGTAGTTCAGCAACCAGCATATAATAGGTACTCGACCAATATGTTGAATGAACGAAAAAATATTTTAGACTCAAGCTAGCTATGTGATGTGCCTCTGTATGATATGTACTGTCATTGTAAATAGATTTAAGTCTCCAGACCCAAAGATCATGTGTTTGAATTTCAAATGAACTCTATCTATCTGGTGTTCTTCCTCATAGAATGTTGGAACACGAAAAAAAAGTAAGTGATCAACTAATCCAACTCTTTTATTTTACAGAGGAGGAAACAGCCAGGCCCGTAAAAAGGGAAGTGACTTCCCAAGGATCGCATAGCCGGTGAGCAAAAGAGCCTGAAATAGAACCCAAAATAAGACCATTGGCTAGTTACCTTCCGTAAATTTATTTATTTATTTATTTATACTTTTTTTTTTTTTTGAGAAAGATTAGCCCTACGCTGACATCTGTTGCCAATCTTCCTCTTTTCTCTTTTTTCTCCCCAAAGCCCCAGTACATAGTTGTGTATCATAGTTGTAGAGTTGTAGCTCTTCTACATGGGACACCATCTCAGCATGGCTTGATGAGTGGTGAGTAGGTCCGCACTCAGGATCTGAACTGGTGAACCCTGGGCCACTGAAGCGGAGTGCGCTAACTGAACCACTATGCCACCGGGCTGGCCCCCATAAATTTGTTTTTTACCGGCTTTCACATCTCTAGATCAGTAGATTTTAAACTTGTTCTCCCTGATTAGCATCATCAGCATCACCTGCCACTTTGTTAGAAATGGAAATTCTTGGGTGAACACCTGGGGGTGGGGCGAACATTCAGTGTTTGAACAAACCCTCCAGGGGATTCTGACACACTCAAATGCGAGAAGCACTGGTCTACATAATCTTAATGTCTCTCCTGATAATGCTATGACTTTCTATGATTTTAGGCAAAAAGGGTTCTATTTTCCAAGTTGATAAGTGGTTCATTTACATAAAAATAAAGATAACTTGTGTATTTTTTAATCAATTGAGGTTGAGGAAAGAAGTCAAGAATTAACCTACTCAGGTTCCTGGCACTTAGCAGGTAGTCAGTAAGTGTTTGTTAAAGTCATCTGAGTATATTGTCTCGATTTCTTTGGCATTTCTACATGTACTATGTAGGCAATATAATCTAGTGGTCAACTACATGGGTCTTGGAATCAGATTGACCTGGTTTTGAGCCCCAACTCTACCACTAACTAGTTGTGTGACCTTGGGCACGTTAAACCTTTCTGAGCCTCACTTTCTCATCTCTATAACGGGGATAATTATATATGTACTCCTCAGTATTGTTATGAGGATTAAACAAGAAAAATGCATGCAAAGAGCTTAATATAGCGCCTTGTACATAGTAATTGCTTAGTAATGGCAGCTATTATGATGATGATATTGATTAGCATAATCATCATTACCATCATCATCATCATTTGTTCTCAAGTAGGATGGATTATTCATATGGACATAGATTTGGCATAAATTTAAAACTGGTAGGTAATTTTTTTAGAATTCCAAAGGTCATGGTGTTCATTAAAAATGTCTTTTCTGAGTGTTCTCAGGCTTTTGAAAGTAAGTTTGGGGCACAGCCTAGAGAAGTATTTTAAGGCTCCCCAGATATGATCCATACTCTAACTAAACCTTTTAGATAAATTTGCCTATGGTGAGTTTTCCTTCCTAAATATAAAAACACGTCAGAATACAAAATTATCTCTGAAATATATTCTCACACAGAGACGGCTTTCATGAATTTGCTTCCTGCCTTCACTAGCCAGACAACAGAGAGAGAAATGGAGGATCATGGTAATAAAATCTTGGCTGCCTTGCCTTACACAGGCTATATGTTTCACCAAGTCCTCAGAATCTGGTTGAGATAATGTAACTCTTGCTTAATCTTCAAACTTTGGAATTGGAACAAAATATAGTAATTAATATTCCTCCCAAGACCAAAATATCTCCTCTAACAATGTAGTCACACCCCCTTTTCCAGAAGTCTCTTAGGAATCACAGTAGAGCCCTGTGCACCCTCCCCTTCCCATCAAGGAGCCGGAAGAGTAGCCACACCTGGAGTGAGTTTGGGTGGTGGTGTCCCATGCAAATTCCTCTTTCAAGTCATTTTAAGAATTTCAATGCTGACAACTTTTATTAACAATTCTCTATGTTTCTGTCGTTGAGGGAAAAGGAGGAAACAGTCTCCCTGGTGTATTTCTTGTCAGTGAGGCAAGAGTATATTACAGCCTCTCAATTTTTGAAGTAAGCTACATTTCAGGAGATGAAACAAAGGTAACTCTTAACATCTGCCAGTATGTTTTCAGTTCTTATATCAAAGAAAGTGAAATAGCCACAAATCCTAAAGAATGAAATCAAGCTTTCTAATTTATTCAATTAGAAGATGTGAAATGCTGGGCTAAGTCTACTTTGGCAAGCAAAGTGTTGTCGACAGACACAAATGTTTTCAGGAAGAAGTGTCTTAACTGCAAGAGCCTTTTTGGTTACATTTTGAAAGCCTCCGGGCTTAGCTGAGCTCCCCAGATTCTCTAGCAAAAGCTTGTGAATTGAAGAAAACTTGTTCAGCTTTAGGGGCGAGAGCTGGAGGACGTACTTGCAAACCCATCGTGTGTATTTCTCAAAATAACCTTTGGTCTGAAGTTCATTTTTATGTAGAAAGAGTTACCAGAAAATATCTATTTTTAAAAAATTCTTGTCCTTTTGCAAGTCTACAAAAATAAAGCCTATTTAAAATTCCACACTCGTGTAGATGTGGCCTTAGGGAAGACCCATTAGACACAGAGATGATTAATGCTCCCCTTGGAATCTTATTTGCTTCTTCAACTGATTGCTCATATAGAATCTTACTTACCAAGTACTTAAGTATTTAAGTGCCTTATCATTCTTGGAAATCACTACTCACTAGCCTGCCTTGGAGAGTGAGGAGAGGTACAAGCACACTCTATTTCCTGAATGGGGGAAGCAGCCCACTCTCTCCAACTCTGCCCCCCCACCAAAAAAAAAAACAGCCCTGAAATACTGATTCCTAGAGCACTAGCCCTTGTAGTACAGGTGCCTGTAGGCCATCTAAATATTGGGCATTCTCTAATTTTAGAACCAGATTCTCTCAAATGGATATTAATCCTTGCAATCAGGGGGGAGGAAGAGGGGAAAGAATTGTTAGTGGATTATGATGTCTAAATGTCAGCTAAACATCTCCCCTTGGATATTCTCTGGCACAATGAATTTAAGATGCTCCAACCCAAAATCATTATCTATACTCCCACCCCCTCAAAAAGGGCTTGGCTTCTGATTTCCCTATTTCTATCCATACCCCACTAAAAACCTCAAAGGCATCCCTGACAGCTTCCTAACCCTCTTAAAATGCATCCCATCATTTGCCAATATTTCTTGATAACTATTGCTAAATTCAACCTCTTCAGTCTTTCTCTAATTTCTTCCCTACTTTCTATTCTCATGAACATCCACTTGTTCAGGCCTCCAATGCCCCCCTCACCATTGAACAGCTGCTCCACTGCCCCCCATCCTCAAATTTCCTCCCCCTGTAATCAGTCCTCCACATCCACCATGAGAGAGATTTCTAAAAACATAGGCTTGATCATGTCACTAAAAGCCTTATATAATAAGAGAAAAGAGGTGAGAGGATAAAAGTTGAGTGGCGTCATCAGAACTCATGCTTTAGGGCTCAAAATGAACAATTATCCTGATTTTTAAGTATACCCAAGTCATTTTCCTATGAATTACAATCATTAGAGGGAAACTCTTCTCTCCAGTGGTTGTAGGCAAGACCATTAGATATCTATGTTATGGCCTTAACCACATTATGTCAGGAATTTATTGTATGTAGTTGTATTTCCAGGAATTCTGTTTGGTATGGTTTATCCAAACATATGCAGTGATGAATTCTGTTATTGGTGTAATAGACATTTAGTGAGCTCTCACTACGTGTCAGACACCATGCTGTGCGCTTGGGGTACAAACATGAATATAACATGGCTCCTGCCTTCGTGGAACTTTGACTTTCTGAAAGAAAAATAAAGCCTTGAATAACTCTTCATTATCTATAAGATAATGTCCAAACTCCTCATTATTAAACAAATATTTGTTGAATATTACTCTGAGCAAGGACATTTACTAGGCCTCTTCCATGAAGCCTTCCCTGAATACCTCGGCTGCCACTCACCAGCTGCGTGACCCTGGGTAACTTATTTCCTGAGCCTCGCTTTCCTTTTCTACAATATGGGCAAAATGATAGTGTCTACCTTACAGAGAAACTGTAAGAATGAACTGCGGTCATGACGTAAAATGTTAAATTCTTAGCATAGGACCTAGTCCATCATCGCTGCTGAAGAAATTGTAGCTGCTGTTGTTATGCTCCAGGATTTTTCCCCAGGACACTTCTCTTCTAAAATGCAGATGTTTTTTGAGGAGGAATCTGTGAAACTCCACCCAGGCTGAAGTTTATTACAGACTTCTTATTAGTAGAAGTCCCCAGGGAGAGCACTGGGTACTGAGGCTGGGTAAAAACACAGAAAAGGGAGGCCAAGGCCTGGAGAGGATTGACTTAACTTCACGAGTTTGTCTTGAGCCAGCCCTGTCCAGCCCAGGTTCACTGGTAGAAGTCCTTCTCTCCTAGGCGTCCCTAGAGGTCACCATCATGCCCACTAAAGTCCAAGAGAAACTCTGCAGCTGGCAGCACCTCTCACTTGACAGAAGGTTCCCCACAGCTTCCCATGTGAAGAAGAGGCTGGGCATGACGCTGTGGTCTGTGCAAATCATTCTGAAATGCTATAATTGCTCTACTAGTGAGCATGAAGAGTCACATTAGTATTTAAAAATCCTCCAAATGGCAGAGTGCTATGATTACACTAAATCAACCTAATTTCTAAATCGCTTGAGTAAACCCTTGTTGGATGTTACCATATAAATTTGAAAGAATTCAATAAAAGAGAGCAAACAAGTTTGGTATCATATTGAGATGGTAGCGCCTGGCACTGCTGAATTCAGCTGCCTTCGTCTGGGGTCTAATGTACCTCATTCAATGAGGTCGAGTGACTTTATTCTGTGAGGTCTGAGTTTTTAAAAGAGCCCTTGGATCATTCATGCATTCAGCCAATATTCACTGAGCCCTTGCTATGGGCCTACAACTTCTCTTGGTGCTGGGAATATGGTGGTGAACAAGCAAGGTCCAGCCCTCACGGAGCTTACCTTGCAGAAGACTGAGACAGACAGCTGACATATAAATAAACATGTAATCTAGAGTGCTGTGGAGAAAAATAAAGCAATGTGTGAGAGTGAAGAGAGCCTGAGGCAGGACTGGGATGGCAGTTGTCTTAAGACAGGCTGGTGTCATCTCTGAGGAGATGGCATCTAAACAGGTAGTTGAAGAAAGTGATGGATCAAGCTACAAGGTTATCTGGAGAAAGAGTATGCTAGGCAGAGGAAATAGCAAGGACCAAGGCCATGACGCAGGAAAAGCTCGAGGTGTTCAACGACCAACCCACGGCAGAAAGAGTGGTGGAATGGATGGTAAGAAATGAATAGGGAGGTAGCTGGAGACCAGATAAGTCAGGGCCTTGGAAGTCAGGGTAAGTACTAATGGTGATGGGGAGCTATGGGAGGCTTTTGAGCAGCGACAGCACCTGATTTTCATTTTTTTATTATAATGGAATGTTTCATTATTTTTAGTTTGTAGTAAAATAGACATAACAAAATTTCCATTGCAACCATTTTTGTGTACATTTTTTAAGCGTACGTTTAGTGACATTAGTTATATTCATATTGTTAGGCAACCATCACCATCATCCATCTCCAGAACTTTTTCATCATCCCAAACTAAAACTCTATACCTATTCTCCCCTTTCTCCTCTTCCCCCAGCCCCTGGAAACCACCATTCTACTTTCCATCTCTGTGAATTTTCTGCTCTAGTACCTCACATAAATGGAATGATACTGGATTTTTTCTTTTTCAGACTGGCTTGTTTCACTTAGCATAATGTCCTCAAGGTTCATCCATGTTGTAGCATGCGTCAGTACTTCCTTCATTTTTAAGGCTGAATAATATTCTGTTGTGTGGATAGGCCACATTTTCTTTATCTGTAAATCCGTTGATGGACACTTGGGGTGTTTCCACCCCCTAGCTATTGTGAATAATGCTGCTATGAAGATGGGTGTACAATGATTTTCACTTTTATAGAATCACCCCAACTACCATGTTGAGATTAGACTGTAGACGTCAAGACTGGAAGCTGGGGGCCTGTTAAGAGGCTGGATGAGTGATGATGGTGAGAGATGATGGGAGTGGTGGAGGAGGTAAGAAGTCATCAAACTCTCATTAGATCTCAGAGATAAAGCTGGCAATCTGGGCTGAAGCAGCGGGCCTGTTTCCTGTGTGTTACTTCTTCCAAGACTAGCATCTGATCTAGTGGGATACACTTCTCTCAACTACTTCCTGTGGAAAGTCAGAAAATGTTACTTCTAGAGAAATCTGGTTATTCATCTACAATGAGATTGACAAAGTGCTAAGCAATCTTCAGTCATATCTCAGCTGGCTAGAGCCTGGGAGATTTCTCAGGGTGCCACAAAACCTGAACAAAACACCAAAAATGTTTTATTTTAACCATTTAGGGGGAAAAGCCTCCTAAGATATGCTAGACTTTTCTCTGCCTTCTTGAAGAGAGAACATTGAGAATATTTTAGACTTTTCTGAATGACTTGGTATCACAACTCTGAAAGAGCAACTTTAGTACTGACACAGGTGCATTATAAACAAGGTCTTTCAGGCTACTGAGGTGAGCAGGACCACTTTCTCCCACACTAAATGGTCTCAGAGTTCTGTACTTTTGATAATCTTAGGCTTGCTTATTGGGGGTTTTCTGTCCTCCTTGTTAATGTGCCTGCCAGCACTGCTCTTCTTCCTCTTTCTAATCTCCTACCAGCTTGGAGAGTGGGGTCCAGCACTGTACCCTATAGGTAGTAAGCACTTGATAAATGCTTGTAGAAGGAAGACAGCCCAACATGTGGACAGCTTGGGTAAAAGAAAAGTGTCACAGAATGAAAGACTCATCAGTGTACAGCTTTGTGGTTGTTATTTTGGCCCCTTAGGGACCTCTTTGGTTTTCTTTCTAGTTTTCACATATGTTCAGGACAGACAATTTTGCCATATGACTGCACTCCACACAGTTGAGATATTAGGCCACTGGAGACTGGTAAGAAAGACCTGATTGGGCCATGCAAGTTGATCCTAGGACAGAGAAGCCACAAAATTAGAAATCTCTTCCTGTCTCATCTATTCTGGTCATATCCATACTGTAAAAAGATGTGCAATTTTTTGAAAGCATCAACTGTTTGGCATCTGTTTTAGGGAAGTTCACAAGCGCATTTTCGATGACAAAAGTAATGTGTTATTTTCTTTATTTTCTTGCCAAAAAATATGCATTCTGAAATATAGACTATTTGGACCGGATCACATTTAAACTAGAATTACATGTGAAAATTACAGAATCTTAGAGCAAGAAGGGGCCCAGAGAGATGAGAGAAACAGGAAGACAGATAGACGTGGACATAAGGCTAGATAATACCCTCATTATTGCAGCTTACATTGCATATTTCCTAGAGAAATATTTCCTCAGAGCTGTTCCTAGGATTCAGTTGGCATATGTAGCCATGTGTCTGATAAAGAATATATGAGGAGAGATTTGGAATTGGTAGTGACTTTACTGATTACATCAATTGGGTGTGTGTGTGGGAGAGCTTACTTTAACAGCATGAGAGCTGACTCTAAGCCAATAAATAGGTACAGTTAGTTTATACTGAATATTTACCACGTGCCTTGCACTGTGCTAAGTACTCTAAGTATAACTAATTTAATCATGAATTAACCCTGTGAAGTACACACTATTATTATTGCCACTTTACAGATGAGAAAACTGAGGTTTTGGAAATGGCCAAGCTGGTATTTAAACCCAGGTTTGTCTGAGGCCAAAGCTAGTGCCCCTAACCACTATACCACACTGCATGTAATAACAAAAGAATCAGGAACCCCACAGCTTTGCTAAGTACCTGGAAGGCTAGAGCTGAATGGAACCAATAGGGTGACACCATGTATAGCCCAGAGGTCTCCACGGAAGCTGGCTCCTGCAAGAATACAGAACTTCATAGAAGCGAATAGAGGACTTAGCACAAACACTGCTAGTAGCTAAGCCCTAGAAGAGCTAAGAGAGAGTGAAAAAGTGAAATAAGAAATCCCAATACACAGAGAAACAGTTGATGGGCCCAGGCCACTAATTATTGTACTCAGAAAGGATACTATGAAAGCTGGCAAGAGCTCTAACATACCAAGCAGTAGTCAGAAGGCCACAGCCACTCACCTGGGTCATCTAAGAGAATGTGAAGAGCCCGCAGATAGGGTATCGGTTCAAGGAATGCTTTTCCCAGAGAAACAGGTTTACTGTCTATCTCTTCCCCCCACCAGAATGTATACTCCTTAAACACAATAACTGTCTTTTTTGTTCAAGAATGTATCTCCAGTGCTTAAAATTCCTGGCACATAGAAGGTGCTCAATAAATATTTATTGAATTCAGTCATGCAAGAACGAATGAATGACTCAGCCCAGTTTGCTACCCTGAGCTGCACCCCAGATGTCTCCAAGTTCTCCAATCTTAAAAACACACAAGTAAGAGTCTGAGCTCCCAATTCCCTCTGTGGCAGCCATTAGTGCTGTTCACCAAATATTTCCAACTACCTGCTTTCCAGGCATATTGGCAGGATTGCATTTCCCCACCCCTTTTAAAGTTAGGTGTGGCCCTGTGACTTGCTTTAGCCAATGAAGTGTGACTGGAAACTTTAAGAACCTTTTCATGCCTCTGCAATCATAGAAGTATGACAATGGAGCCTCCCTCAGCCTGGGACCCTGACTGAGGACTAGATGGAGAAGAGCCAGCCAACCCACAAAGGACACAGGGCATATAGCATGAGCAAGAAATCAAACTTTGGTGTTTTAAGCCGCTGAAATTTTGAGGTTGGTATTTCAGCCTAACACAACATTGCTTGACTGATATATCTAATTTACAGAAAAGCTAATCTTTATATTAGGTTCCCTTTGCCAAGAATTCCTAGCAGTCATTGAGGAATGCCTACAATTTATAAATCCATTCTGGCTGTCATTTTTCACCTCTAGATTTAGACCACTGTTCTAGGTTTCTCTGTTGGTCACTTCTTGCCTCCCTGTAACCAACTTTCCCCAGGCTTCTGCTCTTTCATCCAAACCATGTCACAGCAAGTGACAACAGAGTTAAAACCCGGCTATGGAATTTTACTGAAGTCTTGGGAATAACAGATGGTTCTTTGGTCTGAATGTTTGTGTCCCCCCCAAATTCCTATATTGAAATCCTAACTCCCAAAGATGATAGCATTAGGCGGTGGGGCCTTTGGGAGGTGCTTATGTCATGAGGATGGTGCCCTTGTGAATGGGATTAGTGCCTTATAAAAGAGGCTCCTGAGAAATTCCTAGCCCCTTACACCATATGAGGACACAGTGAGAAGACCTGGCTATGAACCAGGAAGAGGGCCTTCACCAAAACTCAACCACACTGGTGCCTTTATCCTGGACTTTCAGCCTCTAGAGCTGTGAGAAATCAATTTGTGTTGTTTATAAACCACCCAGTCTGTGATATTTTGTTATAGCAGCCCACACGGACTAAGACAGAGAGGAATTACAATGTAGAAAAAAATCTTAAAGTTGGTTATTCATCATTACGTTTCCCAGGCTCTATTGGCCAGGTCTGTCCCCAATGGCCCCACTGGCTGGCTCTTTCCTTAGCCTCATCACCTCATGCCATGTTGAAGGACTAGCTAGCCTAGCTTCCACGGAGTAGAGTGTCTTCGACCTTGTCCACACTATCTAGAGGCCACCCCTGATCTTCTCTTTCAGGGCCCAGAGAGAAGGAAAGCTTTCCTTGCCTCCAGTGGTAATCATCATAATCTCTGCAGAGATGCTGCTCTCCCACACAGGAAGCCCACTGCGTACATCTTCTACAGGGTAGGTTAGCTCTTCATTTTCACATCCTCTTCATCCTAGAACAGAATCTGAGCTAGAGCTGGGCAAAATCAAAGGCCCATTGAGGCGATATTCCCAAAAGAAGAGAGCAATATTTTCCCAGCAATGAATTCTCAAAGCAAAAGTAAGAAGCTGTTGGTAGCCTTAAAAAGCAGCTTCTTCCTGCTTCTGGCTAGTTTTCCCTTTTTTGTTTTATTTTCTTTTTTGATGCAGGTGACTTTTCTCTCTACGCAAATTTCTAGAGCTCTTGTTCCGTGTGATGGTATACCTGTGTTAATGATCTGTTCCACCAATCTTGTCTGGTGGCCTCAGCTTGAGTGTAGGGTGCCTGGGAAGGGTAACTGCATCTGATACTACTTTGTAAAGAGGCAGATTCACATAGAAGTGAAGAGTTTGGATTTTGGAGCCAGACCTCCTGTCACAGAGTGAGCGCTAAGTGTTTCCTATTACTGTAATGCCTCTGGGATGACCTGCTGACATGTCTGGTTCCCTTTCTAGAGAGCTGAGGCTGGATGGATTGCAAGGGCTCATTATCTTTAACGGCCAGAGGCAGAACTAGTTCAAGGGCTGAGTGCCAATCTAAATTGAGGAGGGAAGCTAAGACCAGTACCAAAGGTACATATCTGAGAAGTGAGGCCATGGGCAGGGAGCCAAGCAAGTCATCAAGAACTGCAGGGATCAAGAGAAAGAAAACAAAATCCAAGATAAGTTTGGGACTTAGACCCTCGACAGGACCAGAGAGCTGGTGCTTGTCATTAAGGTGTGGGGTTGGGAGGACAGGGCCAGGCTGACCACCCTATACTCTCTACAAGTCCTTACATCAGTTATTTTCCCTCTCAGCCTCATAAGGCTCCCTCAACAAAGAGAAATATTATTCCAATAAGCCAGCATTTTCCGAAGCATGCTCTAGATAAAGCATAAGTGCTTGAGGAAGTTAGTAGGCATATTGTGAAACTAGTTTGGGAATAGTAGCATTCAACAAAGTTTGAAACATGTTTCCTTAGTGTAGGGCCTCTCAACGGATGTTAATATGCAGTGTGAACCTCCAGGAGGAAACTAGAGTATGCAGCATCACCCTTGTACATACTTGAGAGGGGAACCTTCTTTTAAGCAACATGTCACCCTGCCATAGCTCATTCTATCTACAAAGCACTCGAGGCTCTTCATGGTGAAAGAGGACATGTAAGTTCAATGCAGTTTGACGTTTGCAGATGGATGTATCTAATCACACTATTAGGCAGGGAACATCACAATGGAGACAGAAAAGACTGCAAAGGACTGTTCTCAACCAGGTGGTTGACAAAGTGGAAGTGGCAGAAATCAACCATGTTGTCTTGGGGTTTGTGAGAGCCAAGGGAGAGGAGGCTGGGCAAGGTAGAAACCAGATGAGAGAGATTCCTTCTCTGGGAGGAGAAGAAAGAGAGTTTCCTGGAGGATCGGCCATTTCCAGATCACTTGCTCTGTGCCAAGCATGGTGCTAGATGCTTGATATTTAATATTTCATTGAACTCTCCCAACAACCTCACAAAGTCAATCTCATGATTCTACTTTGCAGATCAAGAAAGTGAAGTCCAGAGAGGTTGTATAAATGGCCTCAGGTCACCCAGTTTATTCATTTGCAGAGCTGAGATTCCAGCTTAGTTTGGACCGACTCCAAAATCTTTGGAAAGTCTTTGCTTTCTCCACTAGACCGCGGAGCCTCAAGAGACCTGTGCTTGGTGCTTTCTGGCTCCTGCCTCGGGGGTACACACTCTAATAGTAAGGGGAACACACCAACAAATAACTCACATAGAGTCATGCTAGAGGTCTGTTCAAGATACGGTGGGGCATCAAGAGAAGAAGGTGTTATCATGGCAGCTTGGGGTGTGGGGTGGAGGGCTGCTCAGGGGGGTATTCTAAGAGGAGCAGTCCCTTGAACTGAGTCCTAATAAGAATCACCAAGGGGATAAGGAGTACGTGGTAGATGATTGGGGGGTGTGGAGTACATTCCTGACTCAGGAAACAGCGTCCATATGGGAACTGTCATAAACACTTTTCAAATAAAAAAACAAACTTCTCTTCAAGCAAAAAGTCTATATTACAGTTGCTGATAGTTCCGTTTCAGAAGTTCAGAGACCTGACCACCAAAGGAAAATACAACAGAACCAAAGAAAAAAACCAAAGGCATCGCTAATCTGCCATCTGCACCAATGATGTAGGAAAATAAACGAGAGCTAAGCAAAACAAAACAAAACAAAAACGCCTTAAACAAAAAAGTCCTCTTTTGAGACAGGAGGAAAGCTCTGTCTCCCAAAGCCACAGTCGTGTTTTCCCCTGTTTATGCTGTGGTGTGACCGGGGCCTCGGAGTCCTGTTGGGGGCCTGCCTCTTTTTATGCTACAGGGCTTAATCTGTCTCCATCACTTCCCAGAGTCAGTCGGAAATCAGCTTAAAATGCCAAGGCTTGATTTCAGCTGTGTGGCGCCCGCCTTCCAAGCCACAACATCTGAACGCAGCCTCCTCCCAGGCAAGGAAACAGTCAATAAGGAAATACCATAGTTAGGCTCTTTGCAACTTGCTCGAAGTGTGAGGCGGCGCTTCATTTCCTGATCGCTCAGGTGGAAATTGTAAAAACAATTAAGAGCAATAACTAATCACCGAATCAAAGCAGGTTGCCCAACTCATTTGCAATTGTGTGCTCGGTTCTGTATGCCAACAAACAAAGACTTGGGGAGTTTATTATTTAAACCAATTAAAAGCTCTAGGCAAAGCGAGTAGTCAATTTGTGGCCACGTGGTGGGAAAACATCAGTTGGAGGAGCCTGAGGAATTTCGTGAGCAGAGCCATATGGCCAAAATCAGAATGAAGCACCCAGGATCGCTGGGAAAGTCTGCACTGAAAGCAATTTTAGAATAAAAAGCTTCACCTAGCAAGAGCAGACTTGTGCTCTGTGCTCGCCTCTCCCCTCCTCCCTTCTCCCCCCACCCCTTACTCTAGCCTGCCTGCAAGGCTGGTAGTTCTAACCAACAGTAAAAGAAAAACAAACTGACTAAAATCCAAACTCTGACTGTTCAGCAAGAGACATTGCTAAATTTCCTGTCCACCATTTGCACTTTTATGTATTTTAGGGCTACCTAGAGAGTTCTTAAAGGCCCAGATGATGAAAATCGGCCGCCCTTCTTCCCAAATGAGGTGCACAGTCCATCTGGAGAGGGCACTCACTCACACTTTTGTATGAAGCTGTAGGCTGTAAAATGGAAAGTAAAGAATTAAAAACTGAAGCCATTTGGTAGCAGTTATAAAAAAAAAAGGCAGAGGGAGGTAGAAGGTGGTGCAGTGGGGGCAGTTACTCCAGCAAATTAGATTTACAGAATGGATGTTATAGAGTAAGCCTTTACTGAAAGTTCCTTTTCACATCCCCATGAGATATTTTCCACTTACATTTTTTTTCTGGCCTACAAGTCCCTTTGCTCCTAACCACTCCCCTCTGTGTCTCCCTCCCCCTGCATTTTCCTGGAAAGTCTAATAATTCTTGTGCTCCCAACGGATCTCACTTCTTAAGGTCCTGGTTCCTTTCTCCTTCAAATTCCCTCCAAAACAAGCATTCTCAGACACTCCTGATTACAGAAAGAGGAAGAACAATTGTACCGGAACCAACTGGAAAATTTTGACAGCTAAGTCAGCTAGCTGCAGCTGTCCTGTACCATGTTGTATATTATAACTAATGCACTAAGATTAAATAATTTTTGTACATCAATAAACAATGTGGCTCATGGTATGCAGGCAAGTAAATTGAGTAAATTCAGTAACAAAGAATAACAGCTGTAATGTCATTCCTTTCAAAAAGCCTAGCATTGTCAATACTTCCAAAATTAACATGGCACACCTGTTTGTGTGTTGTGAGGTGGTCAGGATTACAGCTCCGACTTTCTGCAACTTGGAGAATGGTAGCAGGAAAAGGGAAGAGGGCTGCTAGGTCCTCTACCTGAGTTTACCCTAAACCGGTATCTTGCCATGGGCATCCAAGCCGACCCCATTTTATTCCAACAAGGTGGCAGCAGCAGAACCAACTTGCATCACAGGTGTATTTTTAAGTCCGAGGCCTGTAAAGACTGAGGTCGAAAAGCACAAAACTATAGGACCTGTGAGTTCCAAGCCCAACTCTGCTACGAGGAGCTAACAAGTCCTCAGAAAGTCAGACAGCCTCAGAGCCCTGTTTGACTATCCAAAGAGTCTTTCTTCCTAAACTATCAGACGTGGAAAAGCCTTGAGTGATTGTCTGATAGTCCAGACACTGAAAGCATATCCCCATTTCTAAACCAGTGGGAATGGGAATGGCGTGTCACAGAGAATTGAATTGTTTTGAGTTGTAGATTTCAAAAGAGGCGACTGAGGAGCTTCAAAGCTCTTTTGTTTGAAGAAATGAGGCCCTGTTTGCAGACATCCCTGAAGTCCAATTCCATGCAGATTTGGGATAGTCCTCCAACTGTGTGAGAGCACCAGGAATCCTGCTTAATTTACAAAACAGAATGCCAACTCTGTCACCTGGCTGGCTGTCAAGCGTGATAAGCATTACAACTGCTAAACAAGATGGAGTTCTTCTCTGGAAGAAGAAATGTGCGCACCTGAGGAATGTAAACCCCAGTCCCTTTGAAGTTAGGCATGGCCATGTGACCTGCTTTGGCCAATGATGTGTGAGTGAAAGTGCTATGCGTTAATTCTGGGTAGAAGCATTTAAATGCTTCCATTTAAGAACTTCCAGAGCTCTCTTGCCCAGGCCTGGTAATCCCTTGAAGCATGGTGTTGAGATGATGTTATGAAATACTATGGAGTGACTACACGGAGCAAACTTGACCCATGCTAGACATGTAGCATGAGTGATCAAAATATTTTTGTTGGGGGCCGGCCCGGTGGCATGGTGGTTAAGTTGGCATGCTCCACTTCAGTGGCCCAGGTTCGTGGGTTCGGATCCCAGTCATGGACCTACACACTGCTCATTAAGCCATTCTGTGGTGGCGTCCCACATACGAAATAGAGGAAGACTGGCACAGTTGTGAGCTCAGGGCCAATCTTCCTCACCAAAAAAAAATACATATTTTTTTGTTGTGTTAAACTACTAAGATTCAGGTGGTGTTTGTTATCACAGCATATTCTAGTCCATTCTGACCAGCAATGGTCAGAATCCAAGGCTATATAGTTCTTTGCATTCCCAGAGCTGTGCCTTAGTCATTCATGAGTCTCTAATCTTAACTAAAAATCTATTCTACCAGGTGGAAAACATGATTTAGATAAGTAATATTAAAGAGGCAGTCTAAAGGACTTGTTGAACATCCAATCCTTTAGACTCTCCAAGGTCTAATTTTATGCCAAATTAAATAACCAGAAAGTAATTTACCTTAACTGATTTAGCTTAGGTCCATGTAGGAATGCATTCATTAAACCTTAAGTTATTATTCAAAATAGATCTAAAAAGACGTCATTCTATGCAGAAAACAATGAAACGCTGTATACAATGCTCTTTATGTCATACTCCATGTGATAAAGTCTGCCTGAAATCTGGTTTCAAAGCAGAAGGATCTCTCATTTTTTATTCATCTTTCTTTTTTAAAACAACTGGAATCACATTTCCATTTTTACCTTGGCTGTCAGTGAGCTCAGAGCTAAATTTATCATTCCATTTCAAGAGTTATCTTATTGCTTCTTGCTGGCATCATTCTTTTTGCCTGTAACTCCAGTCTGTATTTTTTTTTTATCTTATACATTGCTTTAAAATCCTCTAGAAATATTGATAGTGATATATATTATAAATTATTTTGTTTTCAAGGCAGACTCTCTTGCAGATCCAAACCACCTCCACAAAGTGAATCCTGTCCTTTCTCAGGAGACCAAGTTCCAAGGGGTTGCCGTCTCTAATTTGTCCCTCTAGTGTTTCAAAGGGAAAAAAATAGTCTCAGAGGCTATTGGATGGAGGTTTTTTTGGCCTTTAGAAGTACAGGGACCTGGTTTATTTGATTCAGGGTGAGAAGAGTTAGACTAAAAGTTCAGAAATAATCTTATGACCTGTATTCTGGAAATAGCAGAATATGACAATAAAAGGTGATGGGGCATTCTAGGCAATACTATTGCAAAGGAATCTTTACCGTGTTGGACTCTATGATCATAGATTAACTTGGTATTTTATTGTACATAGTCTCCATGAATTGAAGGGAGAGAAAGAAGAAATATGTAAGGCTAACCACTAAATCAAATAACTTCCTAAAAGTCCCAATAAGCTCAGGAAACTGTGTTTCTCAGATTAGGGCCGAGTTTCTCGCCTCAGCACTATTGACATTTTGGAGTGGATAATTTTTTTATTGGTGGGTGCTGCCCTGTGGATTGCAAGATGTTTGGCAGCATCCCTGGCTTCTACTCACTCTATGCTGGTAGCACTTCCCCCCACTTATGACAATCGAAAATGTCTCTAGACATTGGCAAATGCCCTCTGGAGTGGGGTTGGGGGGCAAAAATGCTCATCATTGGAAACCACTGAATTAGGGTAATCTTTCTTCAGAAACTTCTGCCATTGTCAGCCACATACCCTGTCCTCTTGTCTTTTTTATAAAATAATCACAACAGCTGTCAATATTGTGTACCTACTATGTATCAGACACTTTACATGCACCAGCACTTTAATGCTCACCACAGCCCTATGAGGGACTATTTATCTGCAATTTACAGAGGAAAACTTTGAAGTTTGGAGAAGGTCCCACAAGTAGTAGGAGATAGAGCTAAGAGATAAACCCAGACCTGCTTGGCTCTAAACCTGTGTTCTGACCCACTGTTCAACCCAGATCAATAATCATACAGGGTACTACTTATCCTGATTTTACAAACGAACAAACTGCAGTTATTCCAGCTTAAGTGATTTACCTATAGCACATAGTTAGCTCCTGGCAGAACCAGGGTTCTAATCTAGATTTCCGTGACTCGAAATACACACCTATTTGTTTTTTCTCCATATGGATCTATTAAGTGGTTGCTGGGCCATTTATACCCTCTCCCACTTGGGTGCCAATAGAGGCAAAAGGGTGAGACATCTGGAACCAATGAAGTTCAGAGATTGCACCAAAGGGAAATACCAAAGCAGTGGCAATCAACAAAAGAAAAAAAATCTGTCAGTACTGGGGAGGCCACACAGCTACCAAAGTTTGCAATGAGAAGAAACAGCCCAACTACTACTACCACTGAGGGAACCATTTGAGTATTTCTTTGGTAATCCTTGACCCTCACTTGCTTCACTGAACTCGAAAGATGGAAAAGTCTTTGTGACCAAGTCCAGTTTTCTTAAGGCACTTTGAGATTATTCTGCTTTATGTCTGCTAATGACTGAGCCAGACCAAATCACATTTTATGCAACGATGATGATGCATGAACTCCCCACGTGCCCAGGCTGGGATTTAACATGGCAAAATTGATGTGTGAACCAGTGTTGCTATTTAATGTGGTTTCTATCAAAGTGTTCATAAAACCCGGGGCTGCAGCTGGCCCCCATTAGGTAGTTTCTTGGTGCAAGTTTTCCAAGGAAAACTTTTTTAACAACTTCATAAAGCCAGGCACAAAAGGCAGTGCAATGACGGGAAGAAAGACATGGGACTTTTTATCTTTGACTGAAATGTTAAATGGGGGCTTGCTCTGTCCATTTCTGGAAGAAAAATTGGAAAGCATTAAAGGCTACATTTTGAGCCTTGCACGATTTTATTCATTTATTCATGTGTTCATTTGTTCAACATTTATTTAGCACGTACTATATGCCAGCCACTGTGCCAAATGCTGGGAGGAACAAAAAGATGAATAACACTTGGGTTTTCGGGTTTGTGAAGAAGAGAGACTGGCGAGAACACAAATAACTGTAATTCAAAGCAGTCTGTGGCAAGGGTCTCAGTGTTGGAATTTGTAAAGCTATCTGGAAAAGTGCCTAGTGCCACATAAGTGCTCAGAAAATGTGTGCTTATTCCTTCTACACATACAATTAGATGCTAATGCTTTGAGGATAATCGCGCATTTATTGCTATAAGATAACTATCAACTTCACACAAAAGGCAATACTTAGGGCCCAAGCTAGGAATATGTGCTATTGTTTTAAAAGGTAGATTTTCATCTGAACAACCAGATGCCTATGTTAGTTTTTTAGATAACACCATTAAACCTTCCTTGTTGCTTATATAGTCCCTCTGCTCTCAGGAGACTTATACTCCAGTTTGAGGAAATCATATTTGTACCTTCTTATGAATAAAATGTGAAAGATATCTTCCCACTCAGCAGACTCTTTTTACCTACAGACCCAGGCTAGGTCTAGATTGGTGTAAGTATTGACCATTCATCCTACCAACCCTTCCATTCAACTATCATGTGTCATAAGTCTACAGTAGTTCAGAGCAGCAACTTGCTCCCCTAGGGAATGAGGTGTTCAGGCAAGGCTCTATAAAGGAGGCACTCCTGAAGCTGGGCCTTAACGATGGAGCTTGTACACAAGTACAAAAGAAGAAGAAAGACATTTTAGAGTGAGGATAGCCTGAGCAAAGATGCAGGACTAGGAACATGCTTAGCATCTTTGGGGAACAATGAATAAACCAGTTTGACAGAAAGACAATTCAGAGGAACAGTGGAAAATCAAATTCATGGTAGGTAGGGTCAGATCATGGAGAATGTCAAATTCCAGTCTAAGGAACTGCATGAAATTAGTAGCCTATATATGTTGCAAACATCATACTTGGAATAATATGGAGCAAAGATTAAGTTGAGTCCCCAGATTCTCAAGCATTTTGTTCTTAACAGTATCATTCATTATACTAAGTCTCAGAACTATTTGTCTTCCAAATAATTCCCATACTATGGAATCCATAGGACTTTGGGGGCCTATAAAAGAAAAGGTCCTGAGAACTCATGGCAACACTGTCCCTGGAAAATGTGTCCTTGAGAAAAGGAACTAGCATTTGCAGATATTGTGCAATACCTTTGTACATATATTCTTTAATTTAATTCTCACAAAAACCCTATGAGGTAGGTTCCAATATAATCCTCATTTTACAGATGAGAAAACTGAGCCTCAGATAGTAGATCAAAACAGAATTCAAACACTCATCTGTTTTATTCTAAATCCAGTATTCTTTTCACCATACCACACTGCCCCCTGAATGAAATCTGTCTACAAAACTTTACATTGGGCATCCTGTGATTAATCCATAACTCTAGTTGTTATTCTCTTGAAACTTAGTAAAATTCTTATTTGCCTATTGTCCAAACGTCCTTGGATGTCAGATATTTGGGGGATCTAGCCAAGTTAGGGAAAACAATGAACTCAAGTACTTCCAGAACAATTAATTATAAAGGTCAAACTCCTCCCACATTTACTTAACCATGAAGGGACACTACTCCATGGATCAGAGAAAATGGTACAAACTGAAACTATCTAGGTGGCTCAGGGTGAGGGCATATCCATCAAGCCATGGGCAGACATGGACTGGCTCTGCTATTCTGGTAGGCCCTGCTGCCTAATTAAGCACGATATCACTGAAACTAAAGTGAACAATTTTACTAGCAAGTAACCTAGTACAGCACTCTATAGTTTGCAAAGCTATACAACCGCTCTCCGAAACACCAACACTCCCAGCTTCACAAATGAGGAAATTGAAGTTCAAAGAGACTAAGTAACTTGCTCAAGGTCACATATGTCAGTATGTAGTAAAGTTGAGATTCAAACTCTGATCTTTTTACTCCAAAGTTCAATGTAGTAGTCTTTAAGTACCAAGACACTTTTTGCCTTCATTTTGGGAAAATAACTAGTTGAAAGACTACAGAAATCACCAACTTAACTGCTTTGATTTCTCAATGCTAAACTTCCAGTTTCTGAGGTTCCCGTCTCCAGCCCCACCTCCATTGACTGGACTGACCAGCTGGTCTGGTACCATGCAGACATAGTCTATGTGTCATACGTGCAGAGGAACTCCACCTCAAACTCCCAAATGCAATAAACATGACTTTTAACCTTAAGGAAATCCAAAACACATGGCAACCATAAAAATGGCATTGGAGAAATTAACAACAGGTTATCAGAGAGACAAGAATTTCCAGTAGTGTTATATAGATGACTCATGACTAGCCTCTGTCCAAAAACCTGTAGGATATTATAATGATATAGATGACAGAGGAAACAGAGGAGCAAGATAAATAGCTACCTCATGAGCTAGGCAGAGAGACTCAAAGGTCTCTAAAAATTCCAGTCATCAAACCATTCTATTCATTGGCTCCACGGCTTGATCACATACGTTTAGTAATATACGTATAAAAACGCTGATGTATTTTTACATAAACTGCCTATGTCTATCAACCAGATAATTGTTTAACAGATGAGAAAACCGGTATATTACACAGCTTTTACCTTTTTAGCTCTCGAGCGGTCCGTTTAACATGAGATAAACATCCTCATCTAGGTCCTTATGGCTCAGGAACTGAATTATGCAAGAGCCTCCTACTTGACATACCTTAACACAGTGGTTCTCAAACTTGAGAATTCATCAATATCACCTGGAGTGCTTGTTAAACCACAGAATTCTGGGCCCCACTCTCAGAGTTTCTGATTCAGTAGGTCTGGGGCAGGGCTCAAGTATGAGCATTTCTACCAAATTCCCAGGTGCTATGGATACCACTAGTCCAGGGGCCACACTTGGAGAACAAATGCCATACAGCCACCCAAGCAATCATCTGAAAACACTTATTTTATTTGTATCATTCTTTTCAAATACCTTCAGTGGCTCACAATTGCCTACACAATCAAGTTTAGACTCTAGTGCCTGGTACTGCAAGTCCCACTCACCCTCTCTCTACAACCTCATCTCTCAATACTCACAAACACAGACCCTCCCATCCAGCCAGGAAGGTTTCTTCACTAGTCCCTGAACGCAACACTTTTACTGCCGACTTCAATCCTTGCTTCGTGCTGTTCCTCTCAAAGGAAATGCCTTCATCTTTCCTTTGCCCATCAATATCTGCAGCCTCTGGCTCCGGCTCTACTTCCTCTAACTGGCCTTTCCTGACTATTCTAGCTGCATTAATCTCCTCCTTCTATAAAGGCCAACAGCACTTCTAATTTGGACTCCTCAGTTTAGCAAGCAGGAAGTTGAGCAGTTTTACATACATCTCCTCTTTGTATCTAAACTTAGTTCCTTCAAGGCCCATGTCCTGAGCAGTGTTTCTTCAGCCTATTCTTCAGTACCCATGGCAGTGCTAGACAAATAGTACATAATAAATGCATTCCTTTTTAACATACAACTTTATTAAGGATGTTTAGTATATTTGTAAAAACTGGTGATGCTTGGCACATAATAAATGGTATATTTTAGCTAATTAGGCTTGTTTTGTTTTCAAGTTTTTGTTTATTTGTGTTACACTTTGTTCATGTCCTGAGAATTTCAGAGGACAGTTACATTTGTAAAATTAGGTTGAGAACAGACGTGATAACATGAGTACACTCTATGCATTTGCTGATCTCTGCTGGATATCTCCCAATATGCTCGCACATGGAGCACAGACCTAATTTACAGAACTCAACTTAACCCTCTGGTAACGCAGATGCATCATAGGTGCCTTTGACCCAGATCAGCACTGAACACTGATCTAGACATATGCTAATTAAGATTTCATTAATGACGAAAATATTCTGCCTTTAGGGGATGCCTTGGTGAAACTTGAGGGAGATTAAAAAGACAATTACATTTCTTAAATCAGCCCCCTTGATCTCTGTGAAATACTTCGAGTCTGATTTGGTTTAATTCCACCTTTTCAAAAAATCTCACTTGGGGGAAAATGGGAATATAAAAAGAATAATCTCCCAAAGCAAATTGAAGCTATTCTAACAGGAACACTGCATGTAGAAAGCAAGTAATGTCTTAAACTATGTTGTCTGGGTTCTTCCTCCCATAGACTCTGAACTGATGAGAGGAAAACAGACACAAATTGCATCTATACACACAAACTAGTTTAAATTTTTAAAAACAGATTGTACTCCAATTTCTAAACAGATTACTAACCTGGGTTTGATTTTAGGCAAACATCTGGTATTTTTACTATAAATTGTGTCTTCACTCCATTCTCATATAACTGCACATAGATAGTTTCTAGAACACATGAGGGAGTAATCACCTGGCAGCTGGACATCATTCCAGTGACAATACCAATGTTCCTCAACCCAATGACATTAGTTAGAATTGGCAATGGATTTTGACTTTGTTTGGGATTTCCTTCTCTCCAAAGAGGCTCTCCAACTCCAAATGTTTTGCTAGACAAGTGACTGCTTAAATGAGTGCAAAGTAACATGCATGTTGGTCTCTATGGCAGGCTATACATAATCACCATAGAAATATGTAATTACACCTGTCAACCTCATCTTGTGTAATTGATTCAATGACTAACAATGTCAGTGGCAGGCTAAGCTTTGAGGTCGTGCTGTGAGAAAATACTCATACATGGCTAAACATCTTGGTGTCTTAATTGCTTGTCATACTGCCAAGGCTCCTGTGTTGTACCTATCTCCACAGCAACAGACTGGAATAGATAAAACACATTTAATAGCTGAAAAGTGAATTGATCACCTTGTTTTTGTTTTATAGGCCCTTCAAGAAAATCGTGGAGTCATAGAAAATAATCTGGTCGTGAAAGAGAAGTCTAAAATAATGATGTTGTGCATTAAAAACTAGATGCATGCTTCATGTTTTCAAAAAAGAATCCTCTCACTATGATTACGAGCAGAGAGGAGCAGCCCATGCTTGAACCTGTACAAAGGCACGATGTGACAAAGTTTTCATCACACTCACTGCCTTATCAGGAGTTATTGGAACACATTCAAGTCCCTCAATCACAAAGCAAGAAAGCACTGGAAGATACTGGCCATTGGCAGTTTTTTTTTGAGACAGTGGTTTGGAAGTCAACTTCATGGTAAGATAGAGGCCACCAACGCTGGGGACCAGCGCATCAACTATAATCACGTGTAATGAAGATGAGGAATCATGGCTAGTGTTGTAACAAAACCTGTAGCTTACTTTGAAATTTAACAAATTATAGCCTGTAGCTAGTGCTCAAAAAGTCCAGTGTCTAATTGAAAGTTGTGAAGAAGCCTACAGATTCACCATGTTTTACCCAAGATTAAATAACTTTTGATACACTTCACAGATACAAAGTAACTCTCACATCCAATCTCTACTGATCTCTTATTTCTATTTAACAAGCTGTCTTTTGTACCAACCATATTCAGGCAACTGCTTTTCGAGGCTACCAAAGCCCATTCATTCATTAATTCATTCATTTATTCAGTCATTCAACATATTTTTTAAGCAATTATGATGTGCCAGACACCATGCTAGGTGTTGGGATGCAACAAGAGAGAATCTGTGTTATGGGAGCACCTAAGAGTGGCATTAACCCAGACTCAGACGATCAGAAAAATTTTCCTGAAGGAGATGACACCTAAGCTGAGTCTTGTAGGATGAGAAGAATATTAACCTCATTTTGGGGGGGGGGTGTTGAGGATGGAAGATCAGTCACTGTAAAAAGTCACAGACATGAGGTACAAAACAGCTAGAGCATGAAATGGCATAACAGGTGATTTGGCTTGAGAGGGAAGAAGGAACCAGATCATAGAGGATTTTGATATCCTATTAAGGATTTGAGATCCTGGTCCTGAGAGCAATGGTGAACCAATTTTTAAGTGTGTGTTTGGGGGTGGTGGTGGTAAATTTTAGGAATATTACTTGTCTGCAATGTTAAGAATAGAAAAGTGTTTCCAGAAGAATAAATTTTTTCCCTTAACTGTATTCTCTTGACCAGAGTATTTGACACTGCTCATAACATGGTTTCTTTGATATTTTGCTCTGCCAGTTCTCATTCTCCAGCTCCTTTGCTGGTCTTTTTTCTTCTGTCAAATCAGTTGATACTTACCTTTTTCTACTGTCACCAGCCCTATATAGGTGATTCTAAATGAGCTTCCTAATTTGCCTCCCTGCTCCCTCCAGTCCATCTTGCATTCTTCTAGAAAGTTGTACTTCTTAGTTCCACCTTTAGTGATACAATGTGCATCTGATGTTTCTAGTTGCATAGGAACCATGCCCCCATTGTTGGTAACAGCATTACGATTTTCCTTTGAAAAACAACTACTCCAGCAGTGGATGCTGTCCCACCTTCCTCTGGCCAAAAGCCAGTTATGTAACCCAGGCCAAGCCAAACACACTTTCCATGGAATTTGAATCTTGACCCAAAAGACTGAGAGTATTGGGATCTGGTTTATCCTAAGAGCAGAATGCTGAAGAGTCTGTATTTTAGTTCCCATGGTCTTAGAGCTCTCATAGTTCTTTGCAAAGGCCTGGTTGTGCATTCCCGTCTGTTCTGGAAGCTACTCTATAACTTTCTAATGTATGTATACGTGTGCATACACATGTGTATGTATGTGTGTACATGTATATATGTGCATATGTATCTACGTGCATGTGTTTATATAGCTCAAGTTAGCCACAGTCCACTTATATTGCTTGCAATGAAGAGTGCTATCTTCCTATTGGTATTAAAGGTCCTTGCCCAACTGATACCATCTTGTCTATCCAAACATATATACCATCATTAGCCAACCTAAACCCTCTGCTACAGTCCAATGTCTCCCTTTTCTATTCCTGACACCTCACCTACTTTTACATGCCCATCTCTGTACTTTTGCTTTCTTCCCTCCTAGTCTGTCTTTATATCCCATTACCCTTGACACTGATGGAGGGCACATTATATGAGTGGCACTGCGTAAGAGTTGGGAGAAGAAGAGATGAGGGAAACGTAGGTCCAACTTTAAGGAGCCATGTCTGCTTTTTTGGCCTCCTGCCTGAAGCTCTCCCCAGTAACTCCAGGAACATTGCTTTCTAGTTTATAGGGGCTTTGTTCTAATTGTCTCTACCACACAGGTGAGAATTAGGATAGATACTGTTGAATACTGTGCTCTAATGGTGTCTTTTCTCCCCAGCAAGGTTATAGGCTCTTCAGGAAGAAGCCATTTCTTCTACTACCTTTCATCCTCCCTCCCAAACCCATCCATCAACCTGAGATTTTGTTCAGTAGCATATTGGATTAAATAATTTTTAAGATGTTAAGGAAAAAATATAGAAAAGAAATTTCCTTCTAATTTATGCCAATCCTTGGGCCACTGGGCCTTACATTTGTTAGGTGATGTAGTATGCTACAGGCATGGGTTTTGGAATCAGATAAACCTGGGTTTCAATTCTGATTCTGCCACTTAGCTGCATGCCTATACCGCTAAGCCTCAGTTCCCTCATCTGTATATTAGATGTCATGATGCATATTAAAGTGCCAATCACAGTGCCTGGCACATAAAAAGCATTTACTAAATGTTAGTTCTTTGTATTAAAATGATGATTGTTTTCTTAACCAATACCTCAAAACCTAATTTTATTTCTTCTAAATGCCAAATGCTGAAATCTGTGGCAGCAGAAGAGGCTATATGTGGCTTTCCCTCTAAAATAGAGTAAGATGTATTCTGTAGACAAACCCAGACTATTTCTAACCACTTTCATCTCTGAAAGTCATTGATTCACTCTCACAGAGAGAGGTGTCTACGTGTGTGCATACAAAGACTATGTCTCTATATTGTCCCTGAAGATAAGTCTCCGAAGTCTGTTCTGTGTTCTGTTCTATGTTCAAAGTCTAGTGTGGTGGTTAGCACAGGCTTTAGAATCAAGAGATCCTAGGTTTGAACCGCAACCCTGCCAGTTATTGTCTGTGTATAGCTGGAAAATAAACTTCTCTGGGCCGAAGTTTTCTCATCTATAAAAGTAAAAAAGATAGCACTTAGTTTACAGGATTATTGTGAGAATTTTATAAATATCATATAAGTGAAGTGTAGAGGGCCATGCTTGCCCATTAGTAAGTATACAATAAATTGGAGCCCAAAAACATATGCATAAAAAGAAAACTTGATAAATTGGACCTCATCAAAATTTTAAAAGTTTGCTCTGCAAATGACTCTGTTAAGAGGATGAAAAGACAACAGTTACAGCCTGGAAGAAAATATTTGTAAATCAGATATCTGCACAAAGGACTAGTATTTAGAATATATAAAGAACACTCAATAGTCAATATTTTAAAAAAATCAAAATTGAAAATCGACAAAATACATGAACAGACATGTTGCCAACAAAAATATACAGATGACAAATAAGCACATGAAAAGATGTTCAACATCATTAGCCATTAGGAAAATACAAATTAAGGTCACAATGAGATATAACAATGCATCTATCAGAATGACTAAAATAAAAAATACTCACAGCACCAATTGTTGGTGAGAATACAGAGAAACTAGATCACTCATACATTGCTGGTGGGAATGTAAAATGGCACAGCCACTCTGGAAAGAAGTTTGGCAGTTTCTTATAAAAGTAAACATGTGATATGGGTCACCATATTACTTAGAAATTGCATTCTTCAGAGTTTATCCAGAGAAATAAAAACTTATGTCCACACAAAAATCTGTTCACAATTGTTCATAGCAGCTTTATTCTGGGAACGCCCCAGATGTCCTTCAAAAGGTGAATGGTTAAACAAACTGTGGTACATCCATACCATGAAATACTACTCAGCAATAAAAAGGAAAGAACTATTTGTACATGCAGCAACTTGGATGAATCTCCAAGGAATTATGCTGAATGAAATAAGCCATTCCCAAAAGGTTAAATACTGTGTGATTCCATTTACATACCATTCTTGAAATAAAAAAATTATAGAAAGGGAGCGACAGAAAGTAGATTAGTTACTGCCTAGGGATGGGGGTAAGTGAAAATTGGCAATTGATTGCTAATAGGTGCAGGGTTTCTTTTTGGGGTGATGAAATTGTTCTGGAATTACATTGTGGTGATGGTGCACGATTTCACAAATGTACTAAAAACCGCTAAATTATATACTTTGAAAGGGTGAATTTTATGGTATGTGAATTATATCTCAATTTTTTAAATGCATGACAGAGAGAAATGATAGTGGCAGAGATCAGGGTAGTAGTGGTGGAGGTGGGGAACTGGTCAGGCTCTGGATATATTTTGAAGATAAAGATAACATGATTTGCTAATGGTTGGATGTCAGATATGAGAAAAAAAGAGGATATACAAATGGCGCCAAGGTTTTTGCCCAACCAACTGCAAAAACAGTTGCCTTTCACTGAAATGAGAAAGACTGTGGGAGGAGCAGCTTTTTATGGTAGATGAGAATGACAATATTAGACATATTAAGTTTGAGCTGTTTATTAGACATTCTATTGGAAATGTTGGGTAGATAGGCAGGCAATGGTATATGGCTCTGGAGTCCAGAGGAGATCTGGGTTTGGGCAGAAGATGATGAGTATAGTTTTGCTTGTATTAACATGTGAAATGCCCATTAGATATATGTATTGGTTTCCTATTGCTACTTGTAACATATTACCACTCAGTGGCTTAAAACCACAAAAATTTATTATCTCAGAGTTTTGAAGGTCAGAAATCCAAAATGGACTTCACTGGGCCAAAATCAAGTGGTCAACAGGACTGTGTTTCTGTCTGAAGGCTCTCAAAGAGAACCTGTTTCCTTGCCTTTTCCAGCTTCCAGAGGCCACCTGCATTCCTTGGCCTGTGGCCCCTTCCTCAGCCTTCAAAGCCAGCAGCATAGCATCTTCAAATCTCTAACTCTGACATCTGCTTCCATCATCACATCTCCTCCTCTGACTCTCCTTACTTATAAGGACACTTGTGAGTACATTGGACCCACCCAGATAATCTAGGGTAATAGCTGCATCTCAAGATGTTCAACTTAATCACATCTGCAATGTAAACATAACATATTCACAGGTTCAAAGGATTAGGAAGTTGACATCTTAGGGGGGTTATTATTCTGCCTACCACAATACCCAAATTGACCTACTGAACTGGTAGCTACATATAGGAGTCTAGAGTTCAGAAGAAAGGTCTAGGCTGGAGAAATAAACTTGTGAGTTTTCAGCATATAGATGTGATTTAAACTCATGTAGCTGAATGAGATCAGCAGAGGAGAGAATTTATGTAGTGAAAAGGTCCCAGGACTGAGAGCCTAGGGACCTTCAATGTCAAGAAGTTGGGGAGATGAGAAGAGGCAAGCAAAGGAAACAGAAAAGAAGTGGCCACTGAAATAGGAAAGGCCACTGAGTGAGTAGGAAAACCAAGAGAATGTGGTGTATTGGAAACAGCGAGAAGAAAATGCCTAAGGAGGAAGAAGTGATCAACTAACTCAAATATCGCGGCTAGGTCAAGTAAGATGAAAACTGACAGTAACTATTGGATTTGGTTGTGTGGAAGTCATTGATGACCATGAAAGGGTAATTTTTGTTGAGTGACAGTTTCAAGAGAAAAGGAGGACTTTTGCTTCCAGCCATGACAGAGTAACAGAGATCACATTTACCCTCTGGCCTGAAGCAACTGAAAAATTGGAAAAATATATGAAACACAAGGCAACCTACTCAATGCGAGAACATATTTGTAAATCATATATCTGATAAGAGGTTAATATCCAAAATACATAAAGAATTTCTACAACTCAATAACAAAAAAAAACCCGATTTAAAAATGAGCAAAGGACTTCAACAGACATTTGTCCAAAGAACATATGCAAATGGCCAACAAGCACATGAACATCACCAATCATTAGGGAAATGTAAATGAGATCACAATGAGATACCACCTCACACCCATTAGGATGGTGTGAGACATCAAAATTGGCCACCCTGAAATATGTCACTTTACCTTGATTATTTTCTCTGATGGACATTTGACCTCCCCCAAACTGCCTAAAGAATTTGACGTGGAGGACCTATTTCAGGAAGGAGCCACTGTCATGTGATGGCTGTAATAGAATCTAAAATAGATGTTACAGTAGGAAGGGCACCAACAAGCCCATCTTATCAAAAATTCTGTCTCTCTGGCCACATTCTCTAGGTGGCCCTGCAAGGAGTTGCCAGACAAACATTTACACTTATAAGGGAAATCTCCATTTGTAAAGCTCTCTCTCTCTCTGCACTGGGAATAGGGGGGATGACCTCATCTCTAGAAACTTATCAATGTGGAAAGGGAGGCCTTAAATTTGCATAATAACTTTCCCCTTGTTTACTGTGCTTTTCTGGTAATCTCCCATAACTGACTCCCCCCACCCCCAACATCTTCCTTTGTCTTTAGCTAAAGATAGTATTTAAGATGAGAATCTCTGCCATTTTGTTGAGAAACTCAGTTTCGTTGTTTTCTCCCATGTATACGTGTTGTTAAACTTGGTATTATTTTCTCCTGCTAACCTGTCTTTTAATTATTTCGCCAGCCAGAAGAACCTTAAGGGAAAGGACGGAGGGGGATTCCCCCTTCTTCTCCAACAATGGCTACTATCAAAAAGCAGAAATGACAACTGTTGACGAGGATGTGGAGAAATTAGAACGCTTGTGCACTGTGAGTGGGGATAAAAAACGGTGCAGCCACTGTAGAAAACAGTATAGTGGTTCCTCAAAAAATGAAACATAGAATTACCTTATGATCTAGAAATTCCACTTCTGGGTATATATCCAAAAGAGTTGAAAGCAGGGTCTCTAGGTGATATTTGTACACCCACATTCATAGCAGTGTTATTCACAGTAGTCAAAAAGTGGAGAAACTCAAGTGTCCATTGACACTTGGATAATGTGAATGGATAAGCAAAGTGTGGTATATACACACAATGGAATATTATTAAGCTTTAAAAAAGAAGGAAATTCTGACACATGCTACAACATGGATGAACCTTGAGGACATTGTGCCAAGTGAAATAAGCCAGTCACAGAAGGACAAATTCTGTATGATTCCACTTAGATGAGGTACCTAGAATAGTAAAATTCATAGAGACAGAAAGAGGAGAGGAGGGAATGGGGAATTGTTGAATGGGCATCGAGTTTCAGTTTTGCAAGATGAAAAGATTTCTGGAGATTGATTCCACAACACTGTGAACATACTTAACTTTACTGAACTGTGGTTAAGTGGTTAAGATGGCAATTTTTATGTTACGTGTATTTTACCACAATTAAAGATTTTAAAGAAGAAAAAATATGTATGAAACAATGGTTTTCAAGACACTGAACATTAAGCAACAGAGAACAGCAATTCCTGAGAAACAGTAAATAAACCAGGTGAGCCCTATAACTGTCATATCTTACTACCTGGATAAAGTCACAGTCCCGGGAGCAAGGAAGGGGAACCCAAGTGGAGTCTGGTGGTTGCCCTGAGTTGAGAAGATAAAAGTGGGAGTCCAGAGAGGCCAGGGTGGCTAAGGTTCACAGGGCAGAACCCCAGAGATGAGAGAGCTGCACTGAAAGAGAGCTCCAATATCTGTAAGGAACGTCCCTTAAATTTCACCTGAGTACTTAGAAAGAAACTAAATTTAAGAGGTGAGTGGGCCGGCCCCGTGGCTTGGTGGTTGAGTGCGCACGCTCTGATGCTGGTGGCCCGGGTTCGGATCCCGGGTGCGCACCGAGGCACCACTTCTCCGTCCATCCTGAGGCCGAGTCCCACATGCAGCAACTGGAAGGATGTGCAGCTATGACATACAACTATCTACTGGGGCTTTGGGGGGGAAAATAAATAAAATAAAATCTTTAAAAAAAAAAAAAGAGGTGAGTGACAGAACCATCCCAAAAGATAAGATTTTGTATGTTCTGGAATATGAATACACCAGAGAAATCATTACCACCATAAAGGTAACAAACATATCCATCACTCCCAAAAGTTTGCTGGTGTTTCTTTACAATAATCTCTCCCTGTCACTCCTTCCCACTCCACTGCCCATCCCCAGAAAATAACTGATCTGCTTTCTGACACTATAGATTAATTTCATTTTCTAGAATTTTATATAAATAGAATCATATAGTATCTTTTTTTTTTCCTCTGGCATCTTTCACTCAGCATCATTATTTTGAGATTCATCCAGGTTGTTGTGTTAATCAATAGCTCATTCCTTTTTCTTGCTGAGAAGAATTCCATTGTATGGACATAACACAATTTTTTGTTCTCTCACCTTTTGATGGACATTTGGGTCATTACTCACTTTTTTCCTCTTATGAATAAAACTGCTATGAATATTCATATAGAAGTCTTTTTCTTCAAACATATGCTTTCATTTCTCTTAGTTTAACACCTAGAAGTGAAATGAGTGGATGGTAGAGTATGTGTATGTTTAACTTTTTAAGAAACTGCTGGGCCGACCCCGTGGCTTAGCGGTTAGGCGCACGCGCTGTGCTGCTGGCAACCCGGGTTCAGATCCCGGGTGCGCACTGATGCACCGCTTCTCTGGCCACGCTGAGGCCGCGTCCCACATACACCAACTAGAAGGATGTGCAGCTATGACATACAACTATCTACTGGGGCTTTGGGGGAAAATAAATAAATAAAATTCAGAAACTGCTAAATTGTTTCCAGTGTAGTTATACCATTTTACATTCCCATCAGCAATATCTGAGGGTTCCAGGTACTCTACATTCTTGCCAATACACAGTCCTTTTAATTTTAGACATTCTAACAGATATAGTGGTATCTCACTGTGGTTTTGACTTGCATTTGCCTAATGACTATGATATTGAGCATTTTTCATATGCTTATTTGACATCCATATATCTTCTTTGGTGAAACTACTTTTTAAATCTTTTGTTTATTTATTAAAATTGTGTTTTTTTGTATTCTTATTTTTGAGATTTGAGAATTATTCATGTAATCTAGATACAAGTCTTTTAGCAGCTATGTGATTTGTAAATATTTTCTCCTAATCTGTGGCTTATCTTCTCATTCTCTTAACAGTGTCTTTCAAAGAGCAGAGATTCTTAATTTTGATGAAGTACAATTTATTAATTATTTCTTTGTTCATGTTTTTGGTGTCATATCGAAGAAATCTTGGCCTAAACTCAGGTTAAAAAGACACAAATATTTATCATTAATTATTACATGTGGACCTATAATCTATTTTAACTTAATTGCTATACATGGGCTGAGGTACGGACTTTTTTTTTTTTTTTTGCACACTGCTATCTACTTGTTCCAGTACCACTTATTGAAAAGACTATCCTTTCACCACTAAAATCCTTTTGCACCTTTGTCAAAAGTCAAGTGAACATATATGTCTGGGTCTACTCCTAGACTCTCTATTCTGTACCATTGATCTATATGTTCACATTTATGCCAGTATCACACTGTCTTGATTACTGTGGCTTTATAATAAGTCTTGAAATCACGTATTGTAAGGCCTCCAAATTTGTTATCCTTCAAAATTGCTCTGGCTATTGTAGGTCTTTTGTATTTCCATATGAATTTTATAATTGGCTTATGAATTTCTACAAAAAAAAAAACCAGCCTGATGAGATTTTTGTTAGTATTGTGTGAAATTTTTAGATAACTTTGGAGAAAATTGACATCTTAACACTATTAAGCTTTGTGACCCCTAAACATGGTATATGTCTCCATTTATTACACTGGTTATAAACCAATGCAACAACCAACTGCCACTCTTCTTGGTATTTCCTGACATCATTCAGCAGTTAGTTCTTACTCAACTCTCCAGAGTTATTTTTTAGATTGAAATTGTATTTTTACCAAGTAATACATCCATGTTTAAAAATTCAAATACTGGCACAATGCTTATAATTGAAAAATAGAAAGAGCTTCTTTTCCAATCCCTTCCCATCAATCTCCACCTCTCTCCGCACCCACATTCTGCTATCCAGGAGCCCACCAAGAGTCACCTCATTAGAACAAAAGACACTCCAATCACCCAGCAAATTCCAAGGGATTTAGGAGCCCTGTGTCAGGAACTGGGGTCAAAGACCAAATATTAGAACAAAAGTTGTTCTTTGTGCTCTTATCACTTCGGAAATTACAAGGGTTTTAGGATCCCTGTGCCAGGAACCAGGGGCAGAGACTAATATATATATTTTCTATTATTTCACATATATCTTTTATACATTTTCACTTTTATTTTTAACCTATTTGTGTCTTTATACTTAAATTGGGATTCTTGCAGGCAGCAAAATGTTGTTTTCTATCTACTCCAACAATATATGCTTTTTAATTGGTACTTTTTGACCATTTACATCTCATGCAATTATTAATATGATTGGGTTTAAATCCACCATCTTGCTACTTGTTTTCTTTTTCTCTTCTGTTCTTTGTTCCTATTTTCCTTTTGCTGCCTTCTTTTGGATTGAGTATTTTTAGTTATTCCATTTATCTCCTTTTATGGCTTATTAGCTATAACTTTGTTGTTTTATTTTAATGGTTGCTTTAGGAATTATCATATACATATTTAATTTATCACATTCTACCTTCAGATGATATTATACCCCTACAAGAACTTTAAAGCATTATATTTGTGCTTCTTCCAATCCAGCCTTTGTGCTATTCTTGTCATACATTTTAATTCTACGTGTGTTATAAACCACATAGTACATTGCTATTATTTTTGCTTTGAACAATCCATTATCTTTTAAAAATATTTAAGTGGTAAGAAAAATTTGTTTATATTTACTCACATAGTTTTAATTTGCAGTACTCTTCATTCCTTTCTGTAGATCTAGATTTCTAACTGGTATCATTTGCTTCTGGCCAGAAATACTTTTTTAACATTTCTTGTAGTGCAGGTGTGCTGATGATAAATTTTTGTTTCAGCTTTTATGTATCTGATACAGTCTTTATTTCACCTTTTTTTTTTTTTTGGGCTGGTGGATATTTTTTTCCAGCTTTATTGAGGTATAATTGACAAATAAAAATTATATGTATATTTAAGCTGTACAACCTGATGTTTTGACAAATTGCCCTCATTTTTGAAATATATTTTTGTTGGGAATAGTATTCTAGATTGGTAGGTTTTGTTTGTTTTCTTGTAGTACTTGAAATATGTTGCTCAAATGTCTTCTTGCTTGCATTGTTTCCAACTATTAATTTGCTGACATCCATATCTTTCTTCCTATGTACGGAAGGTATCTTTTCTCTTCTGGCTAATTTTAGATTTTCTCTTAATCGCTGGCTTCGAGCAATTTGATTATGATGCGCCTCAGGGTAGTTCTCTTCAGGTTTTTGAGCTTGAGTTTGGGATTTGCTGAGCTCCTTGTACCTGTGGGTTTTTAGTTTTTATCCAATTTGGAAAATTTTTAGCCATTATTTTTCAATTTTCTTTTTTACCTACCCTTTTCTGAGACCTCAGTTTCACATATTTTAGATTGCTTGAAGTTGTCTATCATCTCACTGATGCTCTGTTCAATATTGTTTTCTGCCTTTTATTCTATGTTTCATTTTGAAGAGTTTGTATTGCTTTGTTTTCAAGTTCATGAATCTTTTTTTCTGCAGTTTCTAATCTGCTCTTAATCCCATCTAGTGAATGTTTCGTCTCAGACATTGTAGTTTTCATCTCTAGAAGTTTGATTTTGGTCTTTTCTATGGCTTTCATGTCTCCACTTAACATGCTCAAGGTTCTTAAACATATGGGATATGGTTACAATAACTATTTTAATGTCCTTGTCTACTAATTTTATAATCTGTGTCACTCCTGGTTAAATTTCAATTGATTAATTTTTTTAACTCCTCACTATATGTCATATTTTGCTGCTTCTTGGCATACTTATTAATTTTTAACAGCTTCATTAAGACATCATTCACATACCATAAAATTCACCCATTTAAAATATAAAATTCAATGTTTTTAAGTATATGTGTAAAGTTATGTACCACCACAATCAATTTTAGAACATTTTCCTCACCCCATAAGAAACCCTGCATTCCTTAGCCATCACCCCCTCCAGATCCCACCTTACTAAGGCAACCATTAGTCTACTTTATGTCTTTATATATCTGCCTATTCTAGATCGTTCATACAAATGGAATCATACAATATGTGGTCCTTTGTGACTGGCTTCTTTCACTTAGCAAAATGTTTTCAAGATTCATCCATGTTCTAGCATGTATCAGTATTTCATATCTTTTTATTGCCAAATAATATTTCATTGTATGGATATACCACATTTTATTTATCCATTCATCAGTTGCCTGTTAATTTTGTTTGGATGCCAAACATTGTGAATTTTAACTTTGGAATGCTTTAGATGTTTTTGTTTTCTTATAAATATTCTTGAGCTTTTTTCTGGGATGCAGTTAAGTTGGTTGGAAAGAGTTTATCCTTTCAGATCTTGCTTTTAATACTTGCTAGGCAGCACCAGAGCAGTGTTTAATCTAAGGCTAATTTTGCCCAACTACTGAGGTAAAGTCCTTCTGAGTACTCTACCAAATGCTTTATGAATTATGTTTTTTTTTTTTTATTCTGGCTAGTGTAAACAGTAACTAATCAAGTCCTGTGTGAAACTAAACATTTCTCCCCACACACTTCCTATGTCATAGTCTGGAAATTCTCTTCAGGCAGTAAGTTGGGGCAATTGTCGGGCTCACCTAATTTGTTTCCTATGACACAGGGATCAGTGTCCTTCATTGTCTTGAAAATCATTGTTTGTTTCATATATTTTGTATGGTTTTAAAGTTGTTTCAGACCAGAGGGTAAATCCAGTCCCTTTTACGCCATCTTGATCAGAGGCTGAAGAGTTCCCTCAGTACCATGTTTTACCCCAAAGTTTGAGTTTTATGAAGTGAAATGACTCTTTTCCCAAACATATTTCTTCTTTGGCTGGGCAAAGAGAAATTTCTCTGAATAAGCTTGTTGTTGTGTCACTGTAGTGTTTACAAACACACACCTGTATGTCTCTGTGTGTGTATTATATGTACATGTATGAAAATGGATAATCTTATTTGATATTCACAGCATTCTTCTGAAATAGACGGCAGAGATGATACATCCCCTATGTTATAGAAAAGTAAATTGAAGCTTGGAGAGTTTGTTTAAGTGACTTTTCCTAAGTCACATAGCCACTATGTGGGGGAGTGCTTGAATCTTCTATGACCAGATCCCATTCTTTCCATCATTATACCATGTGAACTTGCAAGCTCTAAGGAAATGAGTTCAAATCCAACATCTTTCCTTTCACCCATCATTATCCCACTCCTCTCAAAAGAGGAGCAATGGTTATATGATTTATCAGATTCCTGGGCACTGGTTGGATCTGGTTTTCTAGGGTATAGAGTCTTAGGAAGATGAATAAGCATAAACCCAACTGAGACACTACTAACTGCTTGATCCAGTATAATCTATCTCTGAAAATGTTACAAGTTTTGGACATCACAGTGAGGAGCAAGGACCAGAAGAGATGGAATCAGACTGAAAATACAGGGTAGAAGAATATACAGAAATGGACTGATCACTGAACTTGGCCACAAGGTCACTGGCTAAGCAAAGTCACAGGTCTGGAAGCTGCTAGTCAATTCAGAGTAGTGTAAATTCAGATACTGAAAGCAAGAATAAGGCTGTAGATCACATGTGAGTAGAAAAGCCAGAGTCAGGGTGTGCAAAGAATAAAGGTCAGGACCAAGTAAGGGGCAGAATCCAGGTATATTGACAAGAACCAGCAGGATGAAGACACCCAAAGGTAGAAGAAGATTGTAAGTCTGAAATCCAGGGAGTCTGGAACTAGAAGATCCTCAGGAACTGAAGGAGAAAATTAGTAAGAGACAGAGATAAAATACTAGTAACAAGGAAGGACCTCAAGCTAAGTCAGTTTTGCTGTCTCCAGTCCACAACTTTGACGTGGGCTCCTATTGGAGAGTGTTGTGTTAACACTGAGATACTACTAAGAAGGTACACAGTTAGAGGACCCAGCGAACTACACAAACCCTGGCCTAACCACCCTTTCTATCCAGAAGGTCCCTGAGACATATCTAGTTGCTAGCCAAAGCAAGGAAAACAAAGTAACGATTTATTATTACCTAGGATTTGAGCTCTAAATCCCAGTGAAAAAGTCAAGTGAGCACGGCTGGAGCACATTGGGTATTTATTTCCTTTTTCCTGGTTTAGAGTTCTAAGAGGCCTTCTTCCCTAAATACAAACCCACATCTCAGAGCTTCACCTTTCAAATGAGACATTAAACCTTCCCTGTATCTTCTTCTTCCTTGTATTCCAAAAGTTGTTGGAAATTCCAGTTGGATTATACTGGAGCAAGCAGTTAGCTCAGTTAGAGCATCATATTACTAAAGCCAAGGTCAGATATTTAATCTTCTTTTGAGCCACCTGGCCCTGTGCCCATTGATCACAGGGAGAACAAAGGGAGGGTATGTGGGTTAAATAGTAGAAACCTACCCTGCTATGGAGAGCACATCTCTAAGAACATGCCTGAGTGTCTTTGAGTCAGCAGTATCATTCCTGTGTAGGAAGGACACTATCATAATTATTTACATACATAACACATGCAAATGAGTTTGAGTCCTGTCCGGAGGATGCGTATGCTGAAGCCACCCTTTAAATCCCAACATAAACAGTTTGTGTGTGAGGAATTCCTGTTCAGGGAAAATGCCTCTGGGATCTGAGAAAGAGACTTGAATTTCCTAAACCAGATTGTTCAAAGTATTGGAACATGCTGTCTTTTCAATATTAAAGAAGCATGACTTTGATCATGATTATTTTCATTATGAATGATTATTTCTATTACACCATCCCTCCAAGGAACGGTACCAAAGGACTTCTTGAATCTTCTAAACTCTTTCTAGATCTCATCAATGAAATGAGTACTCAAATTCCCCACATTTTCTAATTAGCTGGAAGAAGACCAAGGTTGCCTTTAATGATATTTCTGGAACAGGAAAGCAAATGACTTTACAACAATAGGATGGTATATGTTCTGGCTTAGAATGTAATACTTATTAATTCAGAAAATAGAATCTCTGTTGTTGTTTTTTTCCAAACATCATTAAGTGAGCCCTGAAGGAAGGGACAATACTGACTGATGATAAACATAAACATTAGGAAAGTATTTGCCAAGTGTACTATGCATTCTAATTGTCCAGTTACCAGTTAAGTCACAAATAAAATCTTTCTTTGTAATTCCATGCTGGCATTGTGAACAAAAGTATCACTGCTAGTATAATGGCCAATAATGTATATTGTAAAGCAGGTATTTTTTAAAAAATAAAAATTAATATTTCATCTAGTTCTTTGATGAAAGGTTAGTACAAATTAATTATTTTCTATATTTAGGGTCTCAATCTATTCAGTCAATCTATAAAATTTATCTGTCATTGTTGACCTTAGAGAGCCTAAGGGTCTCCATTGGCCAAAGAGATAATAGATTTTTTTGAAGATTATGGGAAATACTTTCATAAGAGGAGCCAGGTCTTTGCATTTAATATAGAGCCTTTTGACAAGTCACTTAGTCTCACTGAGTCTCCATTTACTCATCTGAAATGGTAACATAGAGCTAATAATATAGGGCTGACCTAGGTGTGCTAAATAAGTTTTCATGTACCCCTCCAGATACTTTCTTCCTGCTTCTCTACTCTGCTTTGTACCCAGAAAGCTAACTTGTATGGGCTACATGAAGGCTTCCTTTATGTCTGGCTTCAAGTTGGCTTCATTCTATGGGAGGCCCTGGAAGAAAGTCAGAAGTCATCAAGAGAAGGAGGTCAGAGTTTTTATTCCTCCTAGCTCCTTCCCTGCTAGTTTATCCTGAGTTGGCTGCATCCTTTTGCCTAGAACAAGGGTGCCTTTACCTTCTCCAATGGCCGTCCTCAAATAGTTACACTCTCCACTCTCTACTCTCTTCTCTTGCTCCTTTAGGCCTAGGCACCTAGAAGCTTAGGAGTGATAATGGCTAGCACCTAAGAGTGCTTCAACATCACTTGTTGGTTTCCCTTTAACCTTGTGGCCACACCTGTATAAATAGTCCCATTATTAAACTCTCCTCAGTTACTCCAATTGAACATGCTATCTATTTCTGCTGGCACTGTGACTGATATCCTAGGCCACAGGTTGTCTACGGGACTAAATAAAAGGTCATAGTGAAAAATATAAAGCACACACAAATATTAGGTCTTATTTTTTATCAGAAATCAAATGCTGAATAATAGAAGTGACCAATGAAGAAGATGCAGGTAGATCTAAAGCATGAGGTTAAAGCAAAATTTACCCAGACTGTAACTAGTTGGTTCACAGAAAGGTAAATCGCCAGCACTGAAAAGGCTGATAGGGAGCAAGCAGAGGACAAACACCCATGAGTTAGCCTTTCAAATAAGACATGAAGCAGGGAAAATTCTCAAATGAGATAGAGGAGAGATGTGGTAGGACGTAATCCAAGGACAGCCTCAAAACACAGCCCCCTACCTTTGCCCCCAGTCTCTGGGTAACATTGTACTGCCACCATTGAGAGGGCAGAGCACCATTTTGCCTCTAGAGCCCAGCCCTTGGCTTTTATTTCTCCAGTAGTTTCCCTACCCTACACTGTCTACTGCAATAGAGCATATCCATTGTCAGTTTAAGGGCATTCACTACTTTTCTTCCACTTCAGTGCAATCTTGGGGTAAAACTCCTCCTTAGTCTCTTCCAGATCATTTCTGTTTCACCATCCTATACTCTATAGCCCATCGTCTGACCCTTTAGATTTCTTGCCTTTGCTGTTCATTCATACTATTCCACCTTCAGAGGGTTGAGCTAGTTTCCTCTGATACATAAATGCTTGAAAAAGCAGAGGCTTTGTCTATTCTGGGCCCAGACCCACCCTCACTTTCAAGCTGACACTGCTCTCCTTGAAGCTTTGTGAATCCCAAGTCAGCAGTGTTCCCTGGATTATGCCGGCAGAAATTCTCTGAACTAGACCCTGCTCTGTCCAGTAAGCAGAAGCCAATTTCTTTCTCCTCTCAACTCTAGCAGCTGCTTCAGTCCCACAATCCAATCAATCCCTGAGCAGCTTCAAGACCCAACTTAATTATTTTCTCCAGGCCCCCATCCCTTTGACAACTCTGGCCCTCCCCCAGCCCTTTTGTACCACCTGAGACTCACAAGCTCTCAAACCTCTCTAGTACCATTGCCTCTCCTCAAATAATATGAACATACAACAATAACAATCCACAACTCAATTATAAGTCAATTCCTCTGGCCCCAGACAGACAGCAGCTACTCCCACATCTACATATGAATTTGAGAGAGAGGGACTCTGCCAGAGAGAATGGAGAAAAATCAGGTCTTTGTAATGTAAGTCACATGGCACAAAGAAAGCTAGATGGCTTTTCCTATAAACTAATGTAAAAGCCATCTTACTCTATTGCTTCCAAAATACCTAGAATGAAAAGCAAAAGAGAGCAATACACAGTGTTCTTCCAATCATAAAGAATATTTCATTTAATGCTTATAGCTTCATAGGAGTTTGAAAATATTGATACAATAGTGCAATTTTACCTTGTCGATGTAACGTCCTCGGGGCTCTGAAATGGATTTGCTCAAATTCCTCAGTAGTTATGAGAGTATGGCATTGTGGTTAAACACAGGTTCTGGAGCCAGTGTACCTGGATTTGAAATTCCAGATCTGTCACTTAGGTAAGTAATTTAAACTCTCTATGTCTTGATTTGTTCCTCTGGGATAACTATGTTACACTGTACCTATCTCACAGGACTGTTGTGAAGATTAAATGAGATGATTTGGAAAGAGCTTAGAATATGTTAAAGAGAAAGAAAAACTCAAAGGCCAAGGACTGAGTGCAGAGTGAAAGTTCTTACCATTAAACAAAGAACTCAATCTCGCACAAAGGTCATGCTCTGTGGATTTAGAATAGAGGGATGGAAATAAGATAGGGTTTTTAACACCAAAACTATACATTGTCTCAATCGCATATTAGGAAAACAAAGTCTACTGCTGATTGATTGTAGGTATCTGAGCAAATTGGTTGGTGTTGTTATTTAGTGTTCTGGAAACAATTCCAGTGTGTGTGTGTGGGTGGGGGTCCCCAACACCAACAAGCAATTCTCTTACAGCAGCTTGGTGTCCTACAATTCAGCTCAATTCTGACACTACCCGGAGACAGCATCAGATTCCACAGGTAAAGGGCTCAGTCACTCAGGACGGCCTTGCACCAATTTCAGATGCCAGTAGCAAGCCCATGTTATCACCTGCGCTGCTTCTGACTACAGATTGGAGGTTCAAAACCTCCACCTCAGGTTTCAGACGTGAGCGACAAGTCCAGGTTGTTACCTATATTTCTGACCAAGGGGCTATAAATCAGAGGTTCCTATGGCTCCTTCCTTGGGTTTGATTAATTTGCTAGAATGGCTCACAGAACTCAAAGAAACATTTTACTCACTAGATCACAGGTTTATTATAGCACAGGAAGAGCCAGATGGAAGAGATGCATAGGGCAAGGTTTGGGGGAGGGGTGTGGAGATTCCATGCCCTCTCCAGGGGCACCACACTACAAATCTCCATGTGTTCACCAACCCAGAAGCTCTCTGAACCCCATCCTTTGGGTTTTTATGAAGGCTTCATTGTATAGGCATGCTTGTAATCATTGGCCATTGGTGATTGATTCAGCGTCCATCCCCTCTCCCCTCCCCAGAGGTGGGGGGATACTGAAAGTTCCAACCTCTAATCTCATGATCCCTTCCCCTGATAATCAGCCCCTATCCTTAGGTTACCTAAGGGCTTTCCAAAAGCCACCTCATTAACATAACAAAAGACACCTTTATCACTCTGATTACAAGAAATTCCAAGGGTTTTAGGAGTTCTGTGCCAGGAATGTGTCAAAGAACAAATACATATTTTTTATTATAAATCACAATATCACAATCGTATATACATTGGGATCCCTGCTGTGTCTCTGTATTGTGTATACAGCTGTTTCTGTTGTGTATCTGAGTCCATGCTTCAGGATTTAAGGCATTCAGTTATCTTTTTAGTAGAAGTTAAATGTGTGCAGTTTTCAGTAGCTTGACGGACACAAGCGAGTGCCTCAAACAATACCCAACACTTCATAGTAGCTATTATTACTCTGTTAAAGCTATGGAACTTGGCTATATTCTAAACATGAAAATATTAGGTGGCTTAGCAATGTTTCATATGACTATCAATGCAATTTCTAAAAGAGCCTGTCTCTGGCCCAGTGCTTACTGAAGTAGATGCAAATGACCAATCTGTGTTGAGATTCAAAATGCTGGTGCCGAGAACCTTAAAGGAAGCAGCCACAAAGGGTAACTTGCAGCATAGGGCCAGGAAGATAAGGGGATGCCACCAGGTTAGGCCTGGTACTGAAGGCCCACCTCTCCTTGCTGCCTCCCAGGTGTCTGCCTCTACAACTCAGTGACTCCGGTCTGGGAATCAGAACCCTTAAGGAGCACTCTCTTCCCAGACTGGCTCTTACCATGTGTTTTTGGCCTCTTTGTTTTGGTGAATTTACTCTACCATACCACATTCCTGACCTGGTTCCTTAAGCTCTTGGAATTTAATTGCATGTTTGTAGTTTAATTTGATTCTCTAATGCTATTGTTGTTTACAGATTTGGGGTGTATTCTACCCTTTTCTGCACCCTGAGCTGTACCCTGACTCTGATTAACTTTGGCACCACAGATCAACAGGAAGGATCTGGATTGCTTCCTCTTGTTGTGGCAAATTTCAGTCCACACCTTATATTGCCTCCATCTTACATTAAAATAATTCAGTATAGGAGAATTTCCTATACTGAAGTATGGCAGAGGAATAAAGGGGCCACAGAAATTCCCCACAGATAATAATTATAAAAGCTGGATAAAAATTTTTTAAACAACTATTTAAAGACACAGTAAAGTATCCAAAAGCAGAGAGAATCCAGAGGAGAGTTAAATCTGAAAAAAATTCATCTGGAAATAGTAAGAGTCGGAGGTTTGGGGCTTACTGGACTATAGTGGTTTTAAAATATGTCCACAAATTATTTGATATTCTTCTCCTCAAGAGGTAGAGCTTAAATACTTTCACCTTGAGTGTGGGCTGGACTTAGTGACTCACTTCTAAAGAAAAGAATAAAGCAGAAGTAAAGGTTTGGCGCTTAGAAAACTAGGACAAAAAAACATTGCAGCTTCCTTCTTGCACTCTTTATTGAATCACTCGCTCTAGGGGAAGTCAGCAGACCTATTAAGAGACTCACATGGTGAGGAACTGAAGACTTTTGCCAACAAGCAGCAGAGAACCAAGGCTTCCTGCCAACAGCCATGTGAATGAGCCATCTTGTAAGTGAATCCTCCAGCCCCAGTCAAGCCTTCAGATGACTATAGCACCAGCTTACAGCTTGACCAACCCTGTAGGCAACCTTGAGCCAGAGGTACCCAGCTAAGCCACTTCTGAATTACTAGACCACAAAAACTGTGTGAGATAATAAACGGTTATTGTTTTAAGCTCCTTATTTTAGGGGTAATTTTTATCCAGCAATGGACAACTAATACACTGGCCCAAGGATGCAGCTCAACCCCTACAGCTATTGCCATGGAAAATAGCAGTGAGGAAAACTACATCCTTAGTGGCTAAAGATGTCAGAGACCAGAGTGCAGAAAGCACCTAGAAATTAAAAGGAGAAAACAAAACATGGCAGTGTAAGAACAGAAAAAGGAGTGAGACACAAATTCAAAACATAGATTGCTCAAAGTCCTGGCTAAGAGCTAAATTATACACACTTAAGGAAGACCTCAGGGTGTCTAGTGAAAAACGTGAAGAAAACACAGAGGCATGTATGCTTGAAATATAGATATATGCAAAGTAAAATCCGTGAGCTTGATATTTTTCATAACTAAGTGCATTCTTGAGCAGCATAAAGCTGAAGGCTGATGGGCTTTGGGGTCCATATTCTGATCTTAGGAAACTCTAAAGCTCAAATGAAAACTTATTAGATGAGCTCAGTATCAGATTGGAGATGTCAGAAGAAAGAATTCAAGAACTTGAAAATAAATCACTCAATCCAAAGAATAGGGAGAAAAAAGATTGAATAATAATAAATAGAACCTCAGAGACCTGTGGGCAATATGAAGCAGTTCAACCAAAGTATAATTATAATCCCAGAAAAAAAGAGATAGAAAAAGGAGAATAAAAAAATTAAAGAAACAATGGCCAGAAACTTCCCACATTTGGAGCAAAACGTAATTCATAGAACCAAGAAATTCAACAAACTCCAAGCAGAAAGAACAGAAAGAATACCATTCCTAGTCACATCATGGTCAATCAGCCGAAAGACTAAGAATGAAAGAAAATCTTCAAAGCAGTAAGAAAAAAAACAGCCATTACTGATTTAGTTCTGTTTGCCATAACAAAATACCATAGACTGGGTGGCTTAAACAACAGACATTTATTTCTCACAGTTCTGGAGGCTGAGAAGTTCAAGATTAAGGTGCCAGCTAATTCATTTATGATAGGAGCCTTTTTCCTGGTTTGCAGACAGCTGCCTTCTTGCTGTATCCTCACATGGCTGAGAGAGAAAGGGCCCTGGAATCTTCTTTTTCTTATAACAGCACTAATCCCATTGTGGGGACCTCGCTCTTATGACCTCATCTAATGCTAATAACATACTAAAATCCCCACTTCCTAATACTATCACTTTGGACATTAGAACTTTAACATATGAATTTGAGGGGGACACAAACATTCAGTCCATAGCAGACATATTTCAGATAGGAGTACAGATATAAGATTAATAGCTTATTTCTCATGACAAATTACAGAAGCCATTGGAGAAACATATTCAAAGTGTTGAAGGGAAAAATAAAAACTGCCAACCAAGAATTCTATATCCAAGAAAGCTATCCTTCCAAAAAAGAAGGGAAAATTAAGACATTTTCAGATAAACAAAAAATAAGTGAGTTCATTACCAGTAGATCTACACTACATGAATTCCTAAAGAAATTTTTTCTATCTGAAAAGAAATGATAGTAGATGCCAACTCCCAGAAATGGTACATATGTGGGTAAATAGAAAAGACTATTTTTCTCCTTTTAATTTCTTTGGCAGACATATAATTGTTTAAAGCAAAAATTATAATACTGTATTGATGGGTTTATAATGTATGTACATGTAATATGTATGTGTGTATTTGTACCAATAATAACTATAAGAAAGGGAGGAATGGAAATATACTATTGTAATGTTCTTATATTTTACCTGAAGTAATTCAATATTAAATTGAAGTAGACTGTATTAAGTTTAAGATGCATACTGTAAACCCTAGAGCAACAATTTTTTAAAAAAATGCAGAGATATAGCTAAAATGTCAATACAAGAATTAAAATAAAATAAAAATATATATTTAATTATCATGAAAGGAAGAATAAAGGAACAAAAAGAGATGAAACAAGTAAACAACATATAGTAAATTGCAAGCCTAAATATAACCGTATCAATAATTACATTAAATGTAAATGGATAGGCTAAACTCTCCAGTTGAATGACAGAGGTTGTCAGATTAAATTAAAGAAAAAAACATATGCTCCAACTCAAGTAGACTAAAAGTAAAAGGCTGGAAAAATATACCATGAAAATATTAAGCATAAGAAAGCTGGAGTGGATACCTTAATATCAGACAAAATAAACTTCAAGACAAAGAATATTAATTCTAATGACAAAAGAGTTAATATGAGGGGGGTGGAAGATAGGTAAAATGGGTGAAGGTGGTGAAAAGGTACAACCTTCCAGTTATAAGACGAGCAGGTCCTGGGGATGTAGTGTACAGCATGGTGACTATAGTTAACACTACTGTATTGTATATTTAAAAGTTGCTAAGAGAGTAGATCTTAAAAGCTCTCATTCCAAGAAAAAACCATTTGTAACTATATGTGGTGACAGATGTTAGCTAAACTTATTGCAGTGATCATTTTGCAATACATATATCAAATCATTATGTTGTACACTGTAAACTCATACAATATTATATGTCAATTATTTCTCAAATAAAAACATTTTTAAAAAAGAGTTACATTAGAAATATATAAAAATTATAAATAGATATGAGCTTAAAAAGAGTGGCATGAGGGAATATTTTGAGATGAAAGATATGTTCCATATTATGGTTGTGGTAGTGGTTTCACAACCATACACATTTGTCAAAACTTATCAAATTGTTCACTTAAAATTGCTAAATGTTATCATTTACACTTTAACGAAAAATAATGAAATTAAAAGCAAAAAAAATTCAGTATAAACATAATGATACATACGAGTATGTAAGTTAGCCTTGAATGTATACACTAGGGGCAGTTAGTTTTCATTTGGAGTATCCTAATCAGAAATCCACACTCCGGGGGAGATTAGCTAGTGTTTGAAGAACTCTAATTAGGAATCCACACCCCTTACATGACTAGGGCAAGAGCTTTTAAAATCTTATCCAAATATGCACCCAAGTGTTCATTATTTAGCATAAGGGCTGTTTAGAAATAAACAATTTTATAGAGAAATTAATCACATTCAAGAAAGATTAAACAAGTACCTCTGTTCTGACATGAACAAGGCATAAGAATCTGGCAAATCTGTCAGTCTAATACCTATAAAGAGCACCCTGAATACATTTGTTTTCCACTTGAGAGAGAACTCTGTCACTGTTCCAGCTACAAAACTGGCTAAAAATTTGTTCCAGCTACAAATCATGCCACTAGAAGATTCGTTGCATCCTCCCCAGAGTGAACCTTTCATGCAAAGTGCTTGTTGGAACATCTAAAGGATAGAGAATGGGGTACTGGTTGGTTTTTCTGCCTGCCTCCTAGTGAAGATCTTTACTTGTTGCAGAATTCAGGCTGAGACTTGCTTTCCTTGTGATATACCACCCAGTAGTGAAGTTCTTGGGGGGAGGCATATTCCCCCCACCATCTCCAATTGTCAGAAGCCAGTGATATTGTGGATAGCCAGAGAAGCTTAAATCAGTTCATAGCAGCATTCCACTTTGTCCAGAAAAAGACCTCATGTTCCTTCTTTGCTGCTACATCTCAGGTCGTTTAAAATAGGTAAGTTTCTTACATCAAACAAGTTCCTAGATCTAAGCTTTCCATTCAGTTTCCCTGAATTCTCTAGTGAAAGCTTTTCTTCTGGCTCCAGCTCACAAAGGCAGCTACCACAGGCAGTTTAAAGGGAATAATTAATATTGTGATTTTAGATGCTTGTGAATGATTACAATATTAAACTCTGCACACTATCCTTATGAACAGCATGTCTACAAGCAATAACATTGAAGCAGGACTGCCCAAAGGACATTGATTACTCTTAATCACGGCTGCATGTTTTGTAAATATAAACCTTTATTGGAACATGGCGACACACATTCATTTATGTATTGTCTATGGCTGCTTTTGTGTTATGATGACAGATTTGAGTAGCTAAGACAGAGACAAAGACCATATGGCCTGCAAAGCCAAAAATATTTTCTGTCTGACCCTTCACAGAAATTTGCCAGCCCATGCACTAGAACAGTGTTACTTCTAAATCAGTAATTGCCACACTTGACCACATAAGAAACACTGTTAATTTCTGCTTTTATATTTGTTAACTCCTCCATTTTAGATTCTTTTTCCTGAAATTTTTTTCTTGATTTTTTAATGCTTTGTCCATTTATTCTAAGATTTTCTCATTTTTGAATAACCACATTTATGGCTTAAATTTTCCTCTGCTTACCACGTCAGTTATGTTCTATATCTTTGAATGTATACTCTTCTCATTTCTGTTCATTTCTAAATAGTTTGTAAATTCATCTTGATTTCCTTTTTAGCCTAAGATTTATTTTAAAAGGTGTTTTGAAGATTCTGAGAATACAGAATTACTTTTTGCTATCCTTTCATTACTGATTTGTTATTCCATTACATTTGAGTCAGAGAATTTGGCCCGTATGATTTTTGCTTTTGGAGGTTTGTAGATTCTTTGTAGCTTAACATGTGGTCAATATTTGAGAATTTTCCATGTGAATTTGAAAATAATTTGTATGCTGTTTTTTAAGTACAAGGTTGTTTATATATACATACATCCATTGGATCAAATTTGTTAATTATGTTATTCAAATCCTTTATAGTCTTACATATTTTGTCTATTAGAATTGTCGTTTTATGAGAAATATATTTGTCTTAGACCGTTTGAGCTGCTATAAAAAAAACATACCACAGACTGAATGATTTAAACAACAAACACATATTTTTCACAGTTCTGGAAGTTGGGAAGTTCGAGATCAAGGCACTGGCAGATTCAGGGTTTGGTAAGGGCCCACTACCTGGTTCATAGATGGTTGTTGTGATATTGTGATATAATAAGAAATATATATTTTGGTCATCATCCCCAGCTCTTGACTAGAGCTCCTAAAACTTTTGTAATTTCCCGATCAATAACGGTGGTAGGAGAATCTTTTGTTATAATATTTCATCTTTGACCTCAGTTCCTGACACAGAGATCCTAAATCTCTTGGAGTTTCCTGGGTGATAAGAGCACCTGTTTTTTCTAATGAGGTGACTCTTGGTGGGCCTCATTAGTGGATCTGGGAGTGGATCACCAGAAAGACCAAGCCTTGAATAGAAGCTTGGAACTTTCGGTTTCAATCCTCATCCTCCAGGGACAGACCGGGCTAGTAATTTAGTTAATAATCAATCATGCCTACCAGATGAAGCCTGCATACAAATCCCAAAAGTACCGGGTTCAGAGAGCTCCCGAGTTAGTGAACACATCAAGGTGTCGGGAGGGTGGTGCACCCGGAGAGGGCGTGGAAACTCCATGCACCTCCCCCTCATACTTCCTCCTATGCATCTTTTCCAACTGGCTGTTTCTGAGTTGTGTACTGTTATAATAAACTGGTAATCTAGTAAGTAAAACGTTTTCCAGAGTCCTGTGAGCTATTCCAACAAATTATCAAACTCAAGGAGGGGGTCATGAAAACCCTCAATTTATAGCTGGATGGTCAGAAGCACCAGAGACCCAGACTTGTGATTGGCATCTGAAGTGGGGGGTAGTTTTATGGGACTGATCCCTTAACCTGTGGGATCTGACACTAACTCCAGGTAGATAGTGTCAGAATTGAATCTCTGCAGTTGGTGTCTGCAGAGAATTGGAGAATTGCTTGGTGTAGGAAAAAATCCATGTATTTGTTGGCCAGAAGTGTGAGTCTGATAGTAGTAGAGAGTAAAGGAATAGAGTTTTTCCATTCAGCCACACATTCTCTGTGTCTTCGCATGGCAGAAGGGACAAAGGAACTCTCTGGGGTCCTTTTTGTAAGGGCACTAATCCCATTCATGAGGGCTCCACCCTCATGACCTAATCACCTCGCAAAGATCCACCTCCAAATACCATCACACTGTGGGTTAGGATTTCAACATATGAATTTTGGGGGAATACAAACATTCTGTCTATAGCCTTGCACCCCTGGCCCCCAAAAATTCATGTCCTTCTTGCATACAAAATACATTCATTCCATCCCAATAGCCCCAAAAGTCTTAACTCACTCCAGCATCAACTTTAAAGTCTAAGTTCAAAACCTCACCTAAATCTCATCTGAATCAGATATGGGTGAGACTCAAGGTATGATTCGTCGTGGGGCAAATGCCACTCCAACTGTAAACCTATGAAACCAAACAAGTTATGTACATCCAAAATACAACGATGACACAGGCATAGGACAGATATTCCCATTCCAAAAGGAGAAATAGGCCAAAAGAAAGGAGTCACAGGTCTCAAATAAATCCAAAACCTAAGTGGCAAATTTGATTAGACCTTAAGGCTTGAGACTAATCCTCTTTGGCTCAATACTCTGCCTTCCAGGCCCAATGGGGTGGCAACATCACCCCCATAGCTTGGAAGGACAGCCCCACATAGGATCCCTACTGCGGCCCAGTGTCTTTCTCCGTTGAGGTCTCAGCAACTGCAGCTCTCGCAGACTGGGTTGCACAGTTGCAGCTCCAGCAGCCCCACCTCCATGGCTCTCTGCAGCCCATCCCTGAGGCACTGGGCAGGGGCATCCTGGCCCTCCTGAACTGGAGAGGCAGCCCCGCCCTTTGAAATTGCTCTGCTCCCTGGGCTCTTGCACTGGGCCTGTGGGGGAAGGAGCAGCCCTGATGATCTCTGAATAGCCTTCAGGGTCTCCTTCCATCGTCTTGAAGAATAGCACTTGGCTTTTGTTGAGATGGCTATTCCATACTAATCTGCTTATCAAACTGTCACTTGGCCACACCTTTAGTGTTCTCATTTTGTGCAATATAATAGGCTGAGAATTTTCCAATTGTTTAAGTTTTGCTTCCTTTTTGCTTAACAATTTCATCTTTAGGTCATTTCTCTCTTCTCACATTTTACTATAAGCAGTCAGGAGAAGCCAAGCCGCTCCTTCAACACTTTGCTCAGGAAAGTTCCTCAGCTAAGTATCTAATTTGATTGCTCAAAAGTTCTACTTCCCACAAATCACTAGAACACTGATAAAATTCAGCCAGTTTATTTGCCACTTTACAACAAGGTTCACCTTTTCTCCATTGTCCAATAACATTTTCTTCTAATTTCCATCTGAGACCTCATCAGAATGGCCTTTACCACCTATATTTCTAGCAACATTCTGTTCAGTATTAGTGAGGTATTCTCTAGGAAGATTGACACTTTCTTTACAGATCTCTTTTCTTTCTGAGTTCTCACCATAATTGCTCTTAATAGTCCATTCACAGCAATGTAGGCGTTCCTAGCATTCATCTCCAAACTCTCTCTACTCATTACCCAACTCCAAAGCCAATTCCACATTTTTAGGTATTTGTTACAGTGGCACCCTCATTTCTCAGTACCAATCTCTTAGTCAGTTCAGGCTGCTATAACAAAAAATATCATAGACTGGGTGGCTTAAACAACAAACATTTAATTTTCACAGTTCTGGAAGCTGGGAAGTCCAAGATCAAGGCACCAGCAGATTCGGTGTCTAGTGAGACATGATTCCTAGTTCTTAGATTGCTATCTTCTCACTGTGTCTTCACATGGCAGAAAGGATGAGGGAGCTCTCTGGAGTCTCTTTTATAAGGGCACTATTCCCATTCATGAGGGCTCCACCCTTATGACCTAATCACTTCCCAAAGCCCCACCTCCTAATACCATCACATGGGGGGTTAGGAATTCAATGTATGAACTTTGGGGAGACACAAACATTCAGTCTGTAACAATGTTAGAATCCCATTGTGTTTGTTGATTTATCAATTTTTCCTTCTCTCTCTCTCTCTCTCTCTTCTTCTTTCCCTCACCTCTCTTCCACTATCTCTCACTTTATTTGTATCAAAACTATGTTGTTAGATACATAAATGATCAACATTGTACCACTGACCCACAAGCGAAGAACAAAACCAGTTCATTTCAGAACATGAGGAAGGCTCCAGAAAGCAATTGTTTCAAGATAAAAAATAAAACCTACAGATTATCTGAGATGTTTAACCGTATTGAGAGAAGTTTTACAGTTCTGTCAGAGTTTGGGAGAAGAATTAGAGATACGTACACACAGATAATTAAACAAAATAGAACAAACAACAGAAAAGGTAGTTATTAACTCCAGGAAAAATAAAAAGTTCAGTAAAAAATGAAATGTGCCCATAACATATGTCATGGCTCAGCTATGAACAGTATTAATAGAATCATAAGAATGTAAATGTTGAATACTGATTTACCCAAAAACTGTGAAATTACAAGTCTAAACGTAAGAAAATGTATGCCAGGAATGTGGTATAAGAAAGCAAAATCATCTTAATCCATATTAAGAAGTTAATAGATTATGCCTAAAAGTTAAAAAAGAAATAACCATATAAGCATAGCATTGAGCAATAGGGAGGTAAATTTTGGAAGAAACAGTTAAAAGAGTTTAAAGTGGTTGCCAATGGTAAGCAGGACTTGGGTGTGTAGAAGGATAGAGATTGATGGGAAGGGATTGGAAAAGACATTGTTTCTATTTTTTAATTATAAGCCTTATACCACTATTTGAATTTTTAAACCACATAGTAGATGTCTCACTTGGTAAAAATACAATTTTGATTTAAAAAACAACTCTGGGGAGTTGACTAAGAAGAACTAATTGCTGAATGACATCAGGAAACATCAAGGATTGTGGCATTTCATTCTTGCTTTCGTTTATAACCAGTATAATTAAATAATCCCACATCCAGAAAAAAAATCAGAATATGAAAAAGGCATAACTAACAACACAAGGGAAATATTCAAACATATTAAGAGCATATTGTGTACGACTTTATTCAAATAGATTTGAGTAAGTAAATGAAATAGATAATTTTCTAGGAAACATATCAGTTATCCAAATTGAGTCAAGTTGAGAGAGAAAACCTGAATAGCCCCTGAATCATAGAAGATGCTGAAAACTTAGTTGAAGATTTTCTTTTAAAAGGCCTCATGACCCCTATAGCTTTACGGATGATGTCAACCAAACTTGCAAAAAATAGATAACTCCTTTGTTGATTGTTATATTTCATTCATTCACATTCTAACATCTCTGCAATCAGGAAAAACTTTACAATCGATGGCATCTCATAGTCACTGTTGGATAGGCAGCAGTCATGATATAACTGTCATTGTCTGTACATGCCATAGTTGCTTATGTCGTTGTCATGTCATTTATGTATATTATTTGACAAAAGCCTCAGCCCTTAGGAGAAGGGAATCCACTGGCACTGAAGAGATCATAAAGTAACATGAAGGGAAAAGGATAATCCTCAGTCAGGAGAGAGATTTCCCCCAAAGTTCAGGAGGGAAAAGGGAGAGAAACAGAATTGGCTAGCAGTTGTCTGGAATTGCTACCCAGGAACCCTAAAAACCCACTAAATATTTTAGTTACTGACACATTTGAAGAATAAATATGAATACTTATTATTGTCTGAAAACCATCCATTGACACCAGCTGGAAAAATTAAAAAAGCAAGATTTTCAGAATGTTTGTCTGTTGCCTAGAAGAAAAAACCCAAAAACAATAGTGCCCCACTCTTAAGCACTGCTGTGTCACCAAAGTTCTTGATGGCACAAAAGAAAATATTGTGTAGAAAAACACAAACATTAATGACGCTGGGGGAAAAATAAAGAGTAGACTCTGAAAATGAAGAAATTCAATAATACCTTAACCAAGTTATTTCACTTAAATTTTTCATTTTATGTATAAACAATAGTGAAATATGATTTTTAAAGTCTATGCCTAAAAAAGTCTAAAAGAACACTCTCATTAAGAATATGTGGTGAGGGATTGTAATTAGTATTTGGGTGGTGATCATGGGAGCATGATGTAATCTATGCAGAAATAGAAGTATAATGATGTACACCTGAAATTTATACAATGTTATAAACCAATGTTACCACAATAAACAAACAAACAAAAAAGAATAAAATTAAACATTTAAGTGATAAGAAAGCTTTATGTCATAATTTAGTTGGCATCATTCTTTTTCTTAATGACATAATGCTATATATTATATTCAATTAAATATGGTAAATTATTCCATAACATTGAAAAAGATGACCTGCTACCCAAATCAGTCAACTAGGCTAACATAATCTAATGCCAAGGACAATTAAGGATAATACAAAAACAAAATATTAGACAACCTCATAGATGAGCATAAATGCAAAAATATTCAATAAATGTCTAAATATTAAAAAGTCATAAAGACATATAAAAACTGTTAAATAAAATATGATTGATCCTCCTACTTTGATAAATATGCCAAGTTCTAATACCAGTCATGGCTTATTAGCTCTTATCAGACCAACCATCTCATAAATAAGAACCATAAAATCTAGACAAAATATTTTTAAAAATAAAATACCTGAAGTCACTGAGGAGCAAACAAAAGAAGTGCAATTGTGGAGAAGTCAATACTTGGAAACAGGGAAGAGCATTGGATGAATTTCCTGTTGTATGGCTTTTAGCCTGAGGGAAGGTGTCAGCCTGCACCCTGCAGGGTGGCTAAAACTCAGAAAGAAACCAACAGGCTTTCAGGCAACCTGAGGACAGACAGCAGGGCGACCACAGGATCTGGATATTTAGGAGGAAAGATGCAGAATGGGGAACACCAAATTCTGTCTAGAAATTCTGCCCAAATCTTTGCATGTGTCCTGATCCACACATACACAGTTTTGGCAGGCTGAAAAAATGGTTCCCCAAAAATATGCATGTCAAATCCCTGGAATCTGTGAATGTTAACAAATTTGGAAAAATGCTCATTGCAGATGTAAGTTAAGGATCTTGAGATGAGGAAATAATCCTGGATTATCAGTAGGCCCTAAATGCAATGACATGTGTCGTTCTAAGAGTAAGGCAGAGGGAGACTTGACAGACAGATGAGGGGGAGGTAATGTAACCGTGGTGGTAGAGAGTACAGTGATGTGACCACAAGTCAAAGAATGTTGGCAGGCACCAGAAGCTGGATGAGGCAAAGAATGGGTTCTCCCCTTGAGGCCACAGACGAAGCATAGCCATGATGGATTTTGGACTTCTGGCCTCCAGAATTGTAAAAGAGTAAACTTCTGTTGTTTCAAGGCACAAAGTATGTGGTAATTTGTTATAATAGCCTCAGGAAATTAATACAACAGGGTATACTCCAAGCAGCCCAGACAAGGCTAAGAGAACTGAACTGAAATTTCAGTTGTTTACTACCACTGGGGAGACTGAATTTGTAGTTTGAGTTCAGCCAAGTTAACTAACTGATAAAACATACAAAAAATGAACATTCTTCAGAGAAACAAAACAGAACCCAGAGTTTCTAACAATAGAGCATTCAAAATGTCTAGGATATAAGAGAAAATTATTCTACATATAAAGAAATATAAAAACATTACCGATGCTTGGAAAAAGAGACTATCAATGGAAACAACCCCAAGATGACTCAGTTGTTGGAATTAGCCACACAAAAAAAGAGGATTTTTTTTTTTTTGGTGAGGAAGATCAGCCCTGAGCTAACATCCCATGCCAATCCTCCTCTTTTTTGCTGAGGAAGATTGGCCCTGGGCTAACATCCATGCCCATCTTCCTCCATTTATATGGGACGCCGCCACAGCATGGCTTGACAAGTGGTGTGTTGGAGCGCACCCAGGATCTGAACCTGTGAACCCCGGGCCACCAAAGCGGAGCGCGCGCCCTTAACTGCTGTGCCAGGCCAGCAGCAAAAGAGGCCAGCCCCAAAAGAGGATTTTAAAGCTATTATTATAACTATGCTCAAAGAACCAATGGAAATATGTTTTCAATGAATGAGAAGATACGAAAGCTCAGAAAAGTAATGTAAACTCTAAAAGAGAAGCAAATGTAAATTTTATAAATGAGAAATACAGTGTCTCAAATTTTAAAAATCATTTGATGGGTTTAACAGTAGATTGTAAATGACAGTGGAAATAGTCAGTGAAATCTAAAATAGATCAATAGAAATTATCCAACATGAAGATTAGAGAAAAATAAGATTAAAAACATGAACAAAAGGGACAAAATCTTTGAAAAATTCAACTTATCAAAACTAACATGAGATGAAACAATATGAATATCCCTACATTTTTAAAGAAATTGGCTTTAATATCAAAAATCTTTCCACAAATAAAACCTTAGGCCCAATTGTTTTCAGTGGTGAATCCTATCAGGGATTAAACGAATGAAATCATATCAAATTTACACAAACTATTCAGAAAATAGAAGAAGAGGGAACACTTAATTTGTTTTATGATGCTAGCATAATCCTGACACCAAAACCTGACAGAAAAATTACAAAAAAATGAAACTGTAGATTGATCAATATACTTTCATAATGACCCTGAGAGGTCATTTGAATTATTTGACTCCTCAGAGTTCTGTGCTGAAAAGTAGCTTCATAGAGCTAGCTCCCAGGCTGTCTCCTTCCTCTCCCACTCCCTCGCCCTATCTATACAGCAAGGACCTCGTGTACATTCATGCACCTCAGTCTGCATGTCCAAGCACTGTCTACACCCTACTCAAACAGCCAGCCTTGGTCATACCTCAGGGCTAAGGCTGTGCAACAGCAATGTGATCAGCCCTCAGCAGGAAAGACCTGGGGAAGAAGCGTGTGGAGAAAGGGCTTGAGGCTGTTTGAAGCAGGGAATTCCAGAGTCTTAATACCTGGGCCATGATCTAGAAAAGCTGGCTGAAGTGGGACTCCAGATGGGCACATCCCCACGGTACAGTGAACTTCTCACCCTGTAGGAAAGGGAGCAGCTAAAGGCGAGCCAGAGCAGAGCTCTCTAAAGCAGGGCCCAAAGCAGACCACCTTTACCCCAGATATGAGAGAAGTTCTGAGAAATGTGCAAGATCTATATGAAGAAAACTATAACATTTAAATAAAGATCATAAACAAAGAAAGATCTCAGAGGAGAGATGTACGATGATCCCGGCTGGAAAAACTTGATATTTTAAAGATGTCATTTCTCCCTAAATTAACCTGTAAATTCAGTGCAATCACAAACATCGTTCCAATGGATATTTTATGAAACTTGGCAAACTGATTTTATATTGATTCATCTTGGAAAACAAAAATACACAAGAATTGGGCCGGCCCTGTGGCTTAGCGGTTAAGCGCGTGCACTCCACTGCTGGCGGCCCGGGTTCGGATCCCGGGCGCGCACTGACGCACTGCTTCTCCGGCCATGGTGAGGCCGAGTCCCACATACAGCAACTAGAAGGATGTGCAGCTATGACATACAACTATCTACTGGGGCTTTGGGGGAAAAAAAATACACAAGAATTATTTTTAAAAGATGGATGAAAAAGAACGACGAAAGGTTGCTCTATCAGATATTAAAATATGCTATAAAGTTAAAATAAGGTATAGTAATTAAAATGGACAAATAGATCAACGAGATAGACTATAGAGCCAGACCATTTAATAGATGAAAAAAGTAGCATTTCAAATTATAAAGGAAAAAATGGACTATGTATTAAATGATATTGATATAATTTACTGTACAATATGAAAAAATAAAGTTCGTGTTCTAATTGATACCATACAAAAAAATTAATTCTAGGTGGATTAAAGAACTAAATGTCAGTGATGTAATTGAATACTATATTAAGTTTTAAGAAGAAAATGTAGGAGGATATTTTTATCATAGGGTGAGGAAAATCTTTTAGCAAGATTCAAATGAAGTATCCATAAAGAAAATGAAGATTTTAATTATGCAATCAATAAATTTTATAATAAACTATATGATTTAATTATATTATTAATTAGTAAATGCTGTGAACTAAGTTAGGAAGGGAAGTGACAGATTGGGAGAAATATTTGCAATATATATGACAAAGGACTCATATCCAGGATATACGGGAAAAAAAATCTCTCAAGGAAAAGACAAAGAATCTATTATGAAGAAGGGGTTGGAAATGATGTGATTATACCATTCAGAGAAGAAGAAATTTAAATGACACCATATATAATCTCACTAGTTATCAGGGAAAGCAATATTAAAACAACAATATTTTTTTTGTCCATTGGATTGGTAAAACTTTCCACTTTTGCAGGAAGCCTATAGAATAATATGACCCCTTTGGAAAGAAATTTCTCGTTTGCTATCAAAATATAAAATATAGTAGTTTTCCCTTATCCACAGGGGATACTTACATTCCAACTCACTCAGTGGGTGCCTGAAACTGTGGATAGTACCAAACCCTATATAGACTATGTTTTTTCCTTTGCATACATACCTACGATAAAGTTTAATTTATAAATTAGGCACAGTAAGAGATTAACAACAATAACTAATAATAAAATAGAACAATTATAACAATATAAGGCAATGAAAGTTACTGTAGATCTTAGCAACCTCAGCCTACGATTTTTTTCTTTCCTTAAGTTGAGAATTTTCTCCTTTTCACCTAAAGGAAGCACTTTACGCCGTCTCTTTGGCATGTCCGAATTGCCAGCATCGCTCCTCTTGAGCTTTGGGACCATTATTAGGTAAAATAAGGGTGACTTGAACACAGCACTGCGATACCGCGACAGTCGACCTGATAACTGAGGCGGCTACTGACTACTGGACAGGTAGCATACACAGTGTGGATCCTCTGGACAAAGGGATGATTCACATCCTGGGCAAGATGGAGTGTGATGGCTAGAGATTTCATCATGCTACGCATAAAGGCACACAATTTAAAATTTATAAATTGTTTATTTCTGGAATTTTCCATTTAATATTTTTGGACCGTGATTGACCATGAGTAACTGAAACCACAAATAAGGGGGGAACACTGTATGCACACTTTTGGACCCAGCATAGGTGTGCATACAAAGAAACAAGGACAGGGGGCCGGCCCTGTGGCTTAGCGGTTAAATGTGCGCGCTCTGCTACTGGCGGCCAGGGTTGGGATCCCAGGCGCGCACCGACGCACCGCTTCTCCGGCCACGCTGAGGCCATGTCCCACATACAGCAACTAGAAGGAAGTGCAACTATGACATACAACTATCTACCGGGGCTTTGGGGAGAAAAAGAAGGAGGACTGGCAGTGGATGTTGGCTCAGGGCCCGTCTTCCTCAGCAAAAAGAGGAGGATTGCCATGGATATTAGCTCGGGGCTGATCTTCCTCACAAAAAAAAAAAAAACAAAAAACAAGGACAAAGATGTTTTCTGCTGCTTTAGTTTTAGTTGCAAAAAGTCTAAACGTTCATCAGTTCTTAAATAACCATATATCTATATCATGCAGTGGTTAAAAGAATTGAAGTAGGTCTGTATGCACTACTATGGAAAAGTCTCCAAGGCATATTGTTCAGTGAGAGAAAAAAAGTTGCTAAACAATTTTTATGGTATGCTCTCAATAACGGAAACAAACAAATTTGGAAGTGTATTTATATGCAAATCCACAGGGAATGGATTGTAAAGATTCACATCAAACTGATGACAATGTCTACTTCAGAAAGGAGGGTGGAATAAGGTGGTAGAATGTGAAAGGAGTCCTTGAACGTTCGCTTTCTGTACTTGTGAATGACTTGAATCATTCCCAATGGGAATGTATTCATATATTACTTGTGTAATTTTTTAAACATAATAAATTTTCAAATATTAAATAAAACTAGGTAATGAGAAGGCAAAGGGCAGGGGACTGCTCTTTCTGATTATAAGCTTTTGAATAATATTTTTTGTGTGTGTGTGTGTGAGGAAGATCAGCCCTGAGCTAACATCCATGCCAATCTTCCTCTTTTTGCTGAGGAAGACTGGCCCAGAGCTAACATCTATTGCCAATCCTGCTCCTTTTTTTTTTTCCCGCAAAGCCCCAGTAGATAGTTGTGTGTTATAGTTGCACATCCTTCTAGTTGCTGTATGTGGGATGCCACCACAACATGGCCGGACAAGCTGTGCGTTGGTGCGCGCCCGGGATCTGAACCCAGGCCGCCACTAGCGGAGCACGTGCACTTAACTGCTAAGCCACGGGGCCAGCCCAATATTTGATTTTTAAAACTATGCATGTTTTAATTTGATGAAAAAAAAGTAAATGTAAAAGTTTAAAAAATGCATTTAAAATATACTTTTATTCAAGGCCTCATAGCAATAAGTGGCAGAGTTGGCCTTCAAACCAAGGTTTGTTAATAGCTTCTAGAGAAAGAAAGAAAAAAGAAAAAGGTTTAATTTAGTAATGCATTATGATTAAGTACTACTTTAGCTTTTACCTATATTAAGAGAAAGATGATTATGGTTCCATAATAATTTATATAATAGTCTATAAGAAGTAATCTATTTTAAAAGTTTTAAATAAAGCTTTTATCTACATAAACATTTCAAATGTTTTCTTCCTTAATCCTCTAAATTTGGCCCTAAAAATGGTGCAGTTAGGGTTAGCTTGGTGTCTTCCTGCCTTGGTTAATTTTCAAGAATGATTCTTTTGCATGATTTGTTAGCAGATGTCTACTTTAAACATACTGTCTGCTAATTTATATCTCACTTTGAGTCCATCAGATTTAGATCAGAAAGAGGATAGCTATCTGTTTTGGTTTTGAGTTTGTGTATTTTTTTATGTGTGAGGACATTCTTGTTTCTACTTATCTTTATTTACAGATCAGCATGTGTTCTTGGAAGTCTCTGAATATGAGACCACATGGTGTTGATTTTCTTTTTTTATCAAAATATGGATTTTTTTGTTTTTTAGTTTCTGTACTGTGGACAAATAGTTACTGACAAAATACCATCTTTGTTTTTATAATGCATGAAGCAAGTTTATTCCTAAAATTTAAGAAATTAAAATATAACAAGAAGAAAGAACTTGATAAATCTTACTTTAAAAGATAGTATCTTTGTTATCATTTTATTTATTTATATTTTTGTGAGGAAGACTAGCCCTGAGCTAACATCTGATGCCAATCCTCCCCTTCTTTTTCTTGAGGAAGAATGGCCCTGAGCTAACATCTGTGCCCATCTTCCTCTACTTTATATGGGACGCCACCACAGCATGGCTTACCAAGTGGTGCGTTGGTGTGCACCTGGGATCCGAACCTACAAACCCCGGGCCGCCGCAGCAGGGCGTGTGCACTTAACTGCTTGCGCCACCGGGCCAGCCCCTATTATCATTTTAAAGCCCTTACACTAGAGCACACAATGCAAAGGAAGTTAGAACTTAATGTTAAGAAAATTGTGCACTCGTCAGCCAGGAAACTACAGAGTGATAGTCACTGGAGCTGACTGTCTAAGAATTTAGAGCTTTTTTTTTTTTAATGAGGAAGATTGGCCCTGAGCTAACATCTGTGCCCATCTTCCTCTACTTTATATGGAAGGCCGCCACAGCATGGCATGACAAGTGGTGCATCAGTGCGTGCCCGGGATCAGAACCCGCGAACCCCGGGCCGCCGAAGCGGAGCATGCACACTTAACTGCTTGAGCCACTGGGCCAGCCCCAAGAATTTTGAGCTTAAAACAAAAACAATGTCTAACATTTAGTGTGCATACATGATGTGCCAATTTCTTTTAAGTGGATTTTCTCATTGACTCTTACAACAACCCTCTGAAGTAGGTACTACTATTATCCCCATTTTATATAAGACAAAGCTGAGGCTCAAAAGGTTAAAAGATCCACCCAAAATCACGCATCTAAGAAGTAGAGCCAGGATTTGATCCTAGAGCCTAACCTCACAACCACAGTTTTATCCTAATTTAGACTCAGATACCAGAGAATCCAGATGGCAATCTATGGTGAAATATGTGTACTATGAGCCATCATGGTACCCGTTACATCACTGCCATCACTTATAAGCAAGAGAAATGACAAGAAATTAATATTCAATGCCTTCACACACGCCCCCAATTAAAGGCCGAGGAAATTCTGTTGAAGCTCTTGCAGACAGGTGTTTGGGAACCATAATCTGAAATTTATCTTTGGATGTCAATATTTGGCATTGCTTTTACTGGAATGTTTGCTTGCGTTAAGACATCAGCCTGTATTGAAGAATTAAAAAGAGAAAATTTGCATTTCATTAGTACCAAGAAAGTATTCTCTTTACAAGTATCCAAAGAATAATTCTCAGAGATCCCCGTATCTAAAAAGCTGGCCTTCTCTTTGGAGAAAGGAATTTGCTTGCATCATATGAGATAATTTGATTAATTTGTTTGATTAGGTTTTCCTCCTTTCCTTTGCCCTCTGGGAAGTTGAGCATCAAACCACCATCTCACCTCTAGCAATTCCTTAGGACATTCCCATGTGATGATCTTATGCCTGGTCATATTATTTTCTATTCACTGAACATCTTTGTCTTACTCTATTCAGGCTGCTGTAACAAAAACACCACATAGTAGGTGGCTTAAATAGCGAACATTTATTTCTCACAGTTCTGGAAGCTGGAAGTCTAAGATCAAGTCACCACCAGATTCAGTGTCTGGTGAGGGTCCACTTTCTGGTTGATTAACAGTCATCTGTTCCCTGTGTCCTCACATGGTGGAAGGGGTGAGGGAGCTCTCTGGGGTTTGTTTCATAAGGGCACTAATCCCATCATGAGGGCTCCACCCTCAAGACCTAATCACCTCCCAAAGGCCCCACCTCCTAATAACATCACATTGGCGTTTAAGTTTAAAAATATGAATTTGAGGAGGGGGGGCACAAACATTCAGTCTATAGCAATCTTCAATATTTATTTTTATCCCTTTGCAGTGTGTTAGTTAAGACTCCTTTGATTAAAAGTAGCAGAAACCCTTCTCACCACAAAAGGGAAATGGTAATTATGTGATGTGACAAAGATGTCAGCTGACTATGGTGGTAATCATTTTGCAGTATATAAGTGTATCAAATCAACAGGTTGTACACCTTAAATTTACACAAGGTTATATGTCAATTATATCCGAATAAAGCTGGAAAAAATAGATAATGTGTGCTAAGCAACCTGGTACATAGTTTGTTGTCAATAAACATAGCTCCAGCCCTTACCTGAGATCTACAGGTACTGGCATCTACAAATGGTTCCTGTCTTTTGGTCACTATGGTGACCCTGGGCACGCTCATAAAAAAAGTAGCAGAGGGGGCCGGCCCAGTGGCGCAAGTGGTTAAGTGCGCGCGCTCTGCTGCGGTGGCCCGGGGTTCACCAGTTCAGATCCCGGGCGCGCACCGATGCACTGCTTGGCAAGACATGCTGTGGTGGCATCCCATATAAAGTGGAGGAAGATGGGCACGGATGTTAGCCCAGGGCCAGTCTTCCTCAGCAAAAAAAAAAAAAAAAAAAGAGGAGGATTGGCAGATGTTAGCACAGGGCTGATCTCCTCACAAAAAAAACAAAAAAAAGTAGCAGAAATCCAAACAACCATAAGTCATGCCATACACACACGCACACAATCACGTGAGCCTGCACACACATCTACACTTCTAACTGGGATATACAAAGCACGTTAGCTTCATTTCAGATGGGCCTCTGATGGTGAAGTATAAGATATAGTCCAGCAGTTTTCAACCATGGGCAACTTGGTCCCAGACGTTTTGCAATGTGTGAGGATGAGGGGGTGCTACTAGTACCTATTGGGTAGAAGGCAGGGATGCTGCTAGACACCACAAAATGCACAGGACAGCCCCCACCACAAAGAATTATCCAGCCCCAGATGTCAATATTGCCATGATTGTGAAACCCTGGATATAGCCACACTGATTAGTGATTGAGCTAGAGTCGATAAGGAGGAATTTAGGATGAAATGGTCCAGGGACTGCGAAGCTAGGATGGCGATAACTCTAGGATTATTATAAAGGACGAGCTTAGAAGTGGCATTCTGATTGGAAGTGAAAATTTAGAGCTCAGTTTGCTTAACGCTTTTGTTAGACTGATTAAGATTAATTGTGCATACCAAAGAGTGAGACAGAACCCTAAAAGCTCCACCAAATCCCACCCTTTCCTAACACTCCTGAACCACGAAGTTCAAATAGACATCAACTTGGATTTTTAATTCCTAGGGGATTATTGGGGAAAGGGAGGAGGAGAGCAAGCAAGCCCCAGACAGGAATTCTGAAGACTTGAGTTCTCGTCTCGCGCTCCTTCCTTTGTATGACTTTGGGCAAGTCATTTTCCCTCATTAGGTTTCAGCTGCCTCCTTCGTAAACTGAGGAAACTTGGTTGCATCATTTCTAAGGCTCTATCCAGCTCTAACAGTTGTGAGTCTGTGATTTCATTAACTGGGAGTAGAACAGAATAAATCCTAGGAACATTTTTTTGGTGATTTATTTGGACATGTAATACCTGAACAGGGTCAGTCTTGAAAACAATTATCCTACAAGGTTGATGAAAATGCACTACCCTTGCTTAACCCCAGCAGATACAGGGGATTCCACTGTTGAGAATTTTATATGGGAAAAAAAAAAAAGTTTGGTTAGTTTTTCTTCCTGCAACAGACTCACATAGGATGAAGCCTTTGGTGATTGTAACATATAGTAATTTCAGAACTTTTTGAGGTGTCACACATTTATCCATTGTTTACAATGAAAAATATAATTCAATTAATAGATCAAGAGGGTTTTTTCCCAAATTGTTTAACCATGTTTAATATGTTTAGAGAAAAGACTATAAAAAAAGGAAAGGCTTATAAGAAGAGAGCTCTTCCAGTACTAGGGTTAGTCATGGTTTCAATCTTTGGACCAGGGCTTTATATAGAATGTAAGGTATTTAGCAGAAAGATCCTATGAGAAAGTTGAAGTGTTCAGTACTCAATCCTAGGAGAGCAGAGAGGAGACCATGTGTCTTTTGTCACTTGTGCCTAAAATTCTATTCAAAGTCAAACATTTAATAAGGGCTTAGGGAAAACTTGGGACTGGTATTAGGTGTACAGAAGCAAGTCGCTGCATATGGCTGTACAGGTTGTTCAGTGCACAAGAGCAGTTAGCAGAGAGAGAAAGTGGAGGCTGAAATCCGTAGTCCTTCCTCCATTCACCAAGCCATGCACCTGTGTCTGTGAGGAGGGGCCCTTTTCCAATTCAAACAAAGGCACCATAGGCCATGAGTGATAGAGATCCCTTCAGCAAAAACTGATTGTAATGTAGTGTGGTAGTCTTATTCTAAACCACAATAGTATAAATTTGTGAAATTGCCCAATCAACAAACTTGATGTAGGTAAAAGAAGCAGATAGTAGAGTAGGCTTAACCTGAAAGCTCTCTTGGTGCAAAAATAATAACAAAAAATTGTTTCTGAATACGAGAAAGTCAAACGACAAGCTAAGGATATCTAGAGGAAGATTTCGAGAAAAGGAAGCAAATAACTTGGCAAAGTCCTGCTTCAGCCCTTGAGGCAATAATTATGTTTACAGAAAGGCGCCCACATTGTGTGGCCTGGGAGGTTATCAATTTGGATATCATACATTCTGTTTTGGGGAGAGAGGAATGATACATAAACAAACCGATCCTCCGGCCTTGTCCTAAAAGGCCACTTTTGGGCTTGTCATCAGGTCAGTATATTCTCAAGCTAACTTCTCACATCTGCTACACAAAGAGAATTCAGATTTACAACAATGAGCGTAAGAAAAGGATATGTCTTCTAAATCACCAAAGAGAAATCACTTTTATATTAGACCTAGTTTAGATTTTCTTATTCCCATTGTCTCTCAAGTCCATGACAGTTGATAATCCAGGAATGAAATATATGCCAACTCAGCATTAACAAGAGAACAAGTGCCCAGGACCATTCTGCAGAATGTATAGCACGTATTACTGAAGGTCAGAATACTGTCTATGATAACCTTATGTTTAGAAGGTTTTTCAAATGAAATGATTCTAACTACTGATTTTTTCCATTTAAAAAAATTATAGGAATTCTTCAGTGAGTAGCTTAGTCATTTAAGAAAAAATTTGTTAAATGAAAGGTATAGTGAAATATTGAAATAACCTTTTCTGACTTAATTTGAATGAAAAGTCTGATTACTTTTCAGCCATTACACAGCAGATCCATATTCTCCTCCATGTTTATATCCTTCTAAACAAGCAGAAAATTCAGATCACACAGTCAGCTAGCTCTCTATTTGCATTCTTGATTGGCATGATGAGGGCTGCATCGCAGTTTGTGAATATCGTGTATTACATGAGACCAAAGAGGAGTCTACCCAAACCTGCAGGATATGGTAGGCAATCCAAGAGCATAAAGGAGAGGAATAGCAAGTCCTTTGAGAACAGAATCATTATGAGCTTAACAAGCATTATTCTTGGGTATATCTATTTTAGTGGTGTTAGTATAATATTCATTGTCGCACTATAAGCTGTTGTGATAGCTTGAGATTTACCAAGATGATAAATATTTTAGCGTGACATCTGAATAATCGCAAGAATTTGTTATGGTGCTCTGTATTCAATAGTCCATCTCCTATGAATGGACAAAGGAGGCGTATATTTTTGAGCTGAGCAAAGAATAGAAAGAAAAAGCAACATAATTAAATCCAAAGAGGGTCAATGAAATTCTAGAATGTCAGAGCTGAGGAGAACCTTAAATATCAGCTAGTCTATTGTTTCTGCAAATATTTTACCCAAATGCTCCCATGGCAAAGAAAAGGTATTATATAGCCCCCAGCAGCCTGGGAGTATAGTCATTAGAGGCCAGTAACATTTTGAAACATTTTGTGAAATGCCCTGTTTTATCCTAAAATTTGCTTTACTTCTGATTCTCAATTTCCTCATCTGGAAAATGGTGATTATAATTGTTTTTACCCCATGAGCTGGATTTTAAGACTAAATTGAGACATGTATGAAACACTGAACGTATTACCTGCCACAGAGTGTGTGCTCAATTGAGTTAATATTTTTATTTATAATAAAGAAAAAACTAATTGTGTTTGTCACTTGTGAATAATAAGCAGGATGGAGGTGGGACATGGAGATTGATTAAAGATACTGGCAAGAGAGGATAGTGATGGATCCAGGATCTGGGACTTTACTCATACAAGACCCATACAAGGTTTCAGCGAGAAGTGACCTTGGACTTCAGTTATCAAGCTACTTAAACTGGGGCACATATACCCCTAGCAATGCACTGGGAATGACTTGAAACCATAGCATAAACATGGAGCACCTTCTGGACCAGCAATTTTATTAGATATTGAGAGAGAGGAGTGGTTACCAAAATAAAAACATATGTTATAAAGTAAAATATAGATTTTTATATGAATCTTTAGTATAAAGTATGAGCTTTCAAAGAAATGTCTCATCCCTTCCTCTGGGGGTTGAGTTGGAGGGATACTTCGTTGGAAAATAGGAAATGCACTGAAGACCATTCATAAACCCATTATTTGTCACACTATTTTTTGTAGGCTCATTCAGAGGAAGCCCCTCAACTGTAAGCTCCCTGTAGCATGAATATTTCTTATCTCAAGTTTTATTCTCAGTTCTTAGTTCAGTGTCTGGAACACAGTGGAATGGCTGAATAACGGAAGGCTGTACGATTGAGAAGGATGAAAGAATGGAGTGATGCATTTTGTTATTACTTGCTTGTATCTAGAGTCTTAACCGTGCTAAATTGATTCACATTAACAGTCAACTAAATAGTGAAGCTCTAGTCTGGACCTGAGGCCATAGTCAACCTGGGCATTGGGGGCTAGAGAAAAAAAAGGATGGGTATCCATGCCCAAATCCCACCCTCTCCCATCCCTACAGTGTGCTCTCCAAAGCGGAAAAGGCAAGTTCTTAAGATGTCAGGCCACTAGACTCTTCCTAATGTTAGAGCCACCACATGGCAGAGAAGGGAGAGCACTGTCTCTCCCTGGATCATAGGCAATGCTTTCCCAGGAGTTCAGCTAGCCTGGACATCAGCAGGATTTGTCCAGCCCCACAGGAAATATGCTTAGATTGCCAAAACAAGAGGCAAGAAGGGCAGGGGTGTGTGTGTGTGTTTGTGTGTGCATATGAACACAAGTATGTGAGAGTGTCTATGTATACATGTTTTACTAGGATTCTTCATTAAGACCATTTAAAGTCTATCTTTCCTCCGTTGTGGTAGCCATGTGACCTTATACAAGCTGCCTAACTTTCTCTGAGCCTCAGTTTCCTCATTGGTAAACATAAGATTATAATACCTGTCCTACATATTATATTGGCTTTCCAGTGTTGTTTTGAGAATGAAAATCAAAATTAGATAACGTATGTGAAGCAATATAAAACTGTAAAAAGCTATACAAGTGCTAGAGGAAGCATTCATCATGCATACATACTAGGCAGTAGCAGAATTAACAGCAACAAAGTATACTGGCAGACCATTTTCCCCTAATTTGTGATTATTGTTTTAATGAATAGACCTAGCAAAAACATTTATCAAAATCGAAAAGGAACAGTCGAGGAGGAAAATGTCATTCTTGTCTACTTATTCATATAGCTTGGACTGTAGTCTCAAGCATCAAAGATTCCTTGAGGGTGGGGAAGCTAATCTCCTTTTTGTACTTGTGTCTGTACCACCCCCACTGGGGGCCAGAAGACAGTGACAAGACTGCCACTCTATAGGAGGCAAGAGCCCAAGCATGGTTCTCACTACAGACTGACATCCAGCAGCTTGTTAATTACATATTTCCATTAAGGGGATGAATCCCATTGTCTTTCTGGATGACAATCTCCCTTTCAATGCATAGATGTCTTATTTTGTTCTGCACTCCTTAGCAACCCAGCGACTGTGTTCTGACACTTACACTTCCTAACTAGTCTTGAACAATCATGGATCTTGCTACACTTGAGTTTTTTCCCCTTAAGTTTTTAACATAAAAAAGTTTAAAAAAGAATTACATTAACCGGAAACATAGAGAAACAACATACCTTTTCCATGGCAGCTAACTTTTTAAAGCCTGATCACATCAGAATAGGATTGTCATTTGTCTTTGGAGCACAAATCAAAGAACAATCGTGCAAACACACCCAGAGTTGACTTCTACAGGCTTTCTTTGGCAAGGAGACTGCATTGCCAGATGGACTCCTCCAGAAGGACCTGTTTACACACCTCACAGAGTTCTTTTCTACTTAGAAAAATATATGAGATGGCAGTCACAAAGAGCACAATCCAGGGAAAAACTGAAGAGGATGGAGATTTGAGAAAATGAAAGTTCCCTAATTTTCTTCAGAGTCAATAACTCCAAAACCATGCCTGATTGTCTAAAACATTTTAGTGGAGTACAGCACATACAAATATCTTCCCCACAATTCCCTTGATAAGTTTTACAACTCCAGAAGAGGATGTGACAAAACACCACAGGCATGAGATTGAATTTGAAAGAACAGGTACATGTGTAAAAGGAAAATGTTTATTCTGGGGAAAGCTAGAGAAGAGGTAGCGAGGAGGCCAAGATTAAGGAAAAAAGAATGGTGACCATGTGAGGGGACAGCCATAAAGTCAAACAGGAATGAATACTTGAAAGTTGGAACCATGTTTGTAAATTGGTTTATAAAATGGATAGGGAGCTGGTGAATAAGATGGAACACAGGAGTAGTGTAATCGTGAAACATTATAAGTCCCTGATTTAAAGCAAAGAAGTTGTAGGCCAGGTGTTACTAATTTCCCCCAGATATCACTTCAGCAAGGTCGTTAATCTTTAACATTTCATTGATTTTACTCTATATCCACCAAGTACTCTTTGAAGTGCATACCATTGCCCGGGTACATGTCTAAATAATGCTGTGGACTGTATTGCTCTGTTCACTTGCATATACATAATGTTCCTGTATCACAGCATGCACATAATCCTGAAAAGAATGAGAGAAAATGCAGAATGACTGTTAGTTTTCTATTGTTGCAGACTTAGTGGCTGAAAACAGCACCCGTGTATTATCTCACAGTTTTCATAGGTCAGGGGTCTGGGCATGGTTTAGCAGGGTTGTTTACTCAGGGTCTCACCGGGGTAACATCAAGGTGTCGGCTGAGGCTGTGATCTCATTTCAGGCTTGAGGTCCTCTTCCAAGCTCACTGGTTATTGAATAATTCAGTTCCTTGTGGTTGTAGAACTGAAGCCTTCTGCTCCTAGAGGCTGCCTGCTATTCCCTGCCATGTGACCTTCTTCACGACATGACAGTTTGCTTCCTCAAAGCCAGCAGGAAAGCAATTCTCTGGCTTCAAACTTCTCCCTCCAAGGAATGCCTGGACATTCTTTAAAGGGCTTGTCTGATTAGGTCAGGCCCACCCAGAATATTCTCCCTTTTGATTAATTCAAAGTAAAATGATTTTAGAACTTAATTACATATGAAAAATTCTTTCACCTTTGCCGTAGAACATAACGTGATCACAGGAGTGAAAACACATCACATTCACAAGCCCCGCCCACACTCAAGAGGAGGAGATTACACAGGGCATGTATACCAGGGGACAGGAATCTTGGGGGCTGTCTTAGAATTCTGCCTACCACAGCTAATTAAATGGGAAATTTCCTTTCCGCCTACATTTTCTTTGCCCACACTGAATGATCCATAAAGACATTTTTTTACAAAGTGTATAATGAGAACTGAGATCTTTCTAACATTTCTCTGTGAGTTTTATCTTAATGAAGCTTTAAAACCATTCCCAGGACTGTTTTGGTCCCACACAACTCTCTCTGTAGAAACTCAAGCTCTCAGACCTTAGGTCTCCAAATTAGTAAAGGGCAATTTTGCAAACACACCTGGAGTTGACTTCTATAGGCTTCCTTTGAGAAGCAGATTGCATTTGGCCAGGTGGAATTCTCCAGAAGAACTTGCTTTCACACCTCAGAGTTTTTTTCTACATAGAAAAATATAAAAGATGGCAGTCATGGAAACCACAACCTAGGGAGAAACGGTGGAGGGTGGAGATTTGAGAAAATGGAGGAGAGTAGTGATACTCACACGGTAAGGAGTAGCGGACCTAACTGGGGAATGGCCAGTGTAAGTGGCTAGTGAGGCCAAAGATGGCACAAGTAGAAACATGGTAGGCAAGGAGGTTCAAGGGTTCACTATCTAGGGCTCAAGAATCTCAACGAAAAAGTCCATCTCAAGGGGCAGTTTTCAACAGGTGGGCAGCAGGCAAGACAGCCAGCTCTCATCTCTTCCAGGGAGATTTAAATCATCCGATATTCATTTTGCATGTTATATACTGATGCCCCTTTACTTTCTGTCTCATTGGATGTTGGTATTAAGCCCAATAAAGCTATTTCCTTCCCATCCTCCTGACACACTCACACATACATGTAAACAGTGGAGATCGTGGAGCAGCAGCCTGTATAGTGGTTAAGCAGAGCACGTCTAGATTCAAAGTAGATCTGAATGTAGATTCCAGCTTACTAGCCGAGTGATCTCAGTTAAGATATTTTACCTCTCTGTATCTCAGTTTCTCTAACTATAAAACAGAAATAAATAAGCTAATCTTCCAGGGTTGATAGCAGATGTAAATGAGATACCATAGAAAGCTTCTATTATGCCACTTGTCACATATCACATGGAAGCTGTTCCTATTTATAAGTAGTATTACTCTTTTCATTCTTGTTATTATATGAAAATACCTTTTAGGTAAAGCTCGGAGAGAGCTCAGAACTTGAGAAGAGGAACTGCCCGTGTTTGGAATAACCTGGGGCAGAGGGCAGATGATAGAAAAGACCGGTTGTCATAAAATGAGGACCCTTTGTCTTCTTTAGTGCTTAAATAGTGTATGGCCAGCATCCCGACTCCCTGTAGCAGAAAATCGTCTCTGTTGAATGACAGAGTGCCTGGGTACTTAGGGTGTTAGTATCACTGATTGAAGGGTTTGTTCTTATCATCATAAATGTCAAGATCCTGGTGATATTTTTTAACTCCACAAACATCTTTTACCTGCCTTTTGGCAAGTGGGACTAGAAAACAGAATGAAAAGAAAAGAGCAGAAATACTTTGGAGTTTTTTCCTCAGTCATTTCTAATCCTAATAATTTTCTTTGCTGTAGTTGCAGTTTTGCTTGGTCTCTTTAATTTATTTCCCCCACTGAAATACATAATGAAATGCTCCAAGTCTTCATGGTGAGCTCTGTGGCCAGGGAGCTGCTGATTAGCTCACTTGAGGTCATGGGTGTTTTTGTCTAACTTACATGGCAGATATTGCAGAGACTTCTAAAATTTGATAGAGACATCAATTAACAGTCATAGTCAGATGACTATGGAACTGGAGGAAGAAATGAAACCTGCATTTGCTTTTGCCTGTTCTCATGGCCACCTTGATTCCTTCATGTACACTGATCCCAAAACAACTATCTGAGATCACTGTAATAGACAAAATAATTTTAAAGAACATCGAGGAATATTCTTGTACCACTGTCCTTTGTATAAGGGAAGGGGCAAGAAGGACTGGGAAGAGATAGACCCTCCCTTTCTATAAAATCAAAAGGAATATTTTCTCTAAGGAATAAAATGAACTCTAGCTCCCCAGTAAGTGACAGAATTCCTTTGCTTAATTTAATAAGTGGGTAATATTCATCCTATCTTCTCATATGAATACCTCTGTGTTGTAGGATTTCATCACAAAACCCACTGTTCCTTGTGGCCTCTCAGGTACCTTATAACTTGAAATTTCATGACTTCACTTCCCCTCACGCTAGATTAAAATAAGTTCACCGTTGTCCCCAAAGCCAAGCCGCTTCTTGACTAGATGACCTAACAAGTCTTTCCTCATCACTTCAAGTGAAAAGGTATCTTTATTTTTAACTTCAAGGAGAGACCACAATATAACACCCAGCCAGAGTGGGCCTTTTATCACACAGCACTATGTTTAAGCCTCTTGAAAATCAGTGTGAGCTCCTTGAGGAGCAGTCAGAAATCTAGGTAATCTATAGCATACCCTCCACTTTTCTAGCCAAGAGAGGGGAAGCAGAGCGGAGGATGAGGAAACTCTGTCCAAAAGAGTCAAGAACATCATATTATTTAGTCCGATTCCACTTACTGTGCAATTGGACAAAATGAGGCCCAGAGAAGAGAAGTGACATGGTTAAGGTCATGCAGCAAGTTAATGGAAGAGTGATAACCATCAAGGATTAATAACAACAACAATAGCTAACATTTATTGAGCATTTACTATGACTTAAGTACTGCCTTGGGAGCTTGTCATCTACTTTATGATGGTTTCTTCTTAAAAGTATATCAAACAGTAAGTTGGTTTATGTATACCAAAAATCAACATAAGTTACTATTTTCGAAGTATGGAAGTTGTGATGTTTTTAACTTCAAGGTTGAGAAAGAGTACAATATTTCCAAACTATCTAGTTGTCCAATGAGACCTTGACATAATATTTTAAGACTAGTTGTTGTTATAGCAGTACTGCATGCCCTTGAGAAAAGGAGAGAGGGGGAAGAAAGAGCAAGATTAAAATACGACAGTTTTCCCCCCTCCTCTCTCCACCTCTTCACAACAATTGTCCCACTCCTTAGAGGTAATCACTTTTAAGAGTTTCTCATGTATCCTTCAAGAAATAAACTCGATATATACAGGTATATAGATACATGTATGTTCTTTTATACAAATAAATTACACCCTACTCCTAAGACTTTGTACTTAATATTTATTAGACATTTCTTCATATCAACAAATAGATTATTCATTTTAATGGCTAAGTATTCCATTACATGGATGCACCATAATTTATTTCAACAGCCCCTTTTTGATGCATATTTAGGCTATTTCCAGTTTGTTAGTTTTTTGCTATTATAAATGATGTAATGAATATGTATATGTATATGTGTATGTGTATCTCAAACATGCAATTATCTTTAAGGAAAATTACTAGAAGTGGATTTTTTGAGTCAAAGAGTACCCATCATTTTAATTTTCACTGATCCTGCTGGATTATCCTGTAAAGAGACTGCCCAGCTTACCTTCTTACCAACAATGTGTGAGCATGTCCATTTTCCTACACCATGATTAGTACTGGCTCTTTATCCAACTTCTTAATATTTGACAATCTGATGAGGAAAATAAATACCATCTCAATATTGTTTTAACTTGAATGTCCTTAATTATAAATGAGATTGAGCATCTTTTCTATCTTTATTATCAATTCATATTTTTTTCTATGACTGTTCATATGCTTTACCTAGTGTTTTCTATTGTTATTTCACTTTTTCACATCAATTTTTAAGAACTCTTTATATATTTACAAAGTTAACCCTCTATTGTATGCATTGAAGATATTTTTCCCACTTATTGAATTTTTAAAAACATTGTTCACGGTATTTTTTTTTCATGCAGAAATTTCATATTTTTATATAGTCAAAGTTATCAAATCTACAATTTCTGGAGATGTATCTATATTTCTATATATCTACCTATCTAGCTATCTAAATTTACCCATCAAGTTAGCCTTTAGAGAATATGGAATAAATTGGCTTCTAAAGATACTGAATGGGATCTTTTTTTTTAATTTTTATTTATTTATTTTTTGTGTGTGTGAGGAAAATTAGCCCTGAGCTAACATCTGTTGCCAATCCTCCTCTTTTTGCTCAGGAAGATTGACTCTGGGCTAACATCCGTGCCCATCTTCCTGTACTTTACATGTGGGACACCTGCCACAGCATGGCTTGATAAGCAGTGCGTAAGTCCACGCCCGGGATCTGAACCTGCGAACCCCAGGCCACCAAAGCGGAGCACACAAACTTAACCACTATGCCACTGGCCTGTCCCTGAATGGAATCTTTATTTTGAAAGTAAGGGGTTTCTTTGTGGGGGAAAAACATGAAAAACTCACAAGAGTTCTTACAATCAGGAAAATGATCGTGACTTTAGTGCTGTAATTCTTTGTATTTGAACATCATTAAATCACAGTCCAGTATTTAGTGGTGTATACTTTAGAAGAGAGAAACTAAATGTCTCTTATGCCATATATCTAGGCACGATGGACAATATTAAGCACTTCTATATATGTTATAAACTAATGTCCTGTGAGAGAGGTACAATTACGATCATTTTTAAGATGGAGATATTGAGGCACAGAGAAGTTAAATATTTGCCTAAGGTTACACAGCTACTAAGTAGCAGAGCTGGGACACAAAGTTTTTTAGACAAAGAACAAAGGAGTTTTTCTGACTCCAGGTCTAGTGGTCTTTCAAGCAGACCACGGTCAACAAATATTTGAGTCTATTGCGTTAAAAAAGCTGCCCCTGTCCTTCATAAGCTTATAGTCTAATAGGAAAAACATACAAGTAAACAAAAAATTATAAATACAAGCAGAACAGTAGAAGGAAAATGGATTTTGACTTTGGGGATTGAGAAAAAGCTTCACGGAAAAGAAATAATTGAAACTATGTATTGGAGAACGTGTAGAGAGAAAACCAGTAGAGGATAGAAGAAAAAGACATTTTAGGCAAAAAGAATACAGCAGGAGCAAAGGCTCAGAGGTGATACGTAACCAGACCAAAGGCTGCACTGTAAGGTAAGCTTGGGCTGGTAAGCTGGATCTTGGATACAATGTAAAGAACTTTGAATTTTTTTTTTCTGTTTCTTAGGAAATATGAAATAAACTCATCTAATTGTTAATTTGTAATGACATATAATGATCCTTTTTGGTAATCAAGAGTCTATTAACCTGTGTGTTAAGAAAATAGTTTGCAAATATATAAACTGCCTTTGCACAAATGATAGAAACAACTATGGAGAAACACCACCCTCCATGTCTACAGGAATTTGAACTTCCAAGTGACTTTCACAAATTTTCATTCCTTTCAGAAAATAATGGCTAATACATAAAGTGCTCATTCTATGCCAGGGATTGTTTTAAACATTTTGCACATTTTATTAACTCATTCAATTCAGTATTAATTCATTCCAATCTCAAAACAACCCTTGAAAGCAGGACTATTATCTCCACTTTACAGATCAGAAAACTGAGGCATGGAGAGGTTAAATAATTTGCCAAACTCAAACTCAGGTTTCAACCTTAGGTAGTCTGGCTCTTAGCCACTGTTAACCAGAGTCTGCTCTTAACCACTGTTTTATACTGTCTACTTATGAACCATTGCAGGGGGGTGCCTCCCACATGGCTGACATATGGGTCAGCTGACCTGTGCTTACATGCTGCCACTGGTCAGGCCATTCTGTTATAGCAGAGTGGAGGTCTTCACAGAGTCTTGAGATATATTGCACCCGAGCCAGCCTCCCTATAACTTTGAACCAGCACATTCCATCAGCCCTAACCCCACTGTGGTAGCCAGAATGGTCCACCAAAGATGTCGATGCTCTAAATCCCGGAACGTGTGAATATGTTATGTTACACGGCAAAAGGCAAAAGGGACTTTGCAGATGAAAGTAAGGTTAAAGACCTTAAAATTAGGGAGATTAGCCTGGATTAACCAGGCCAGGTCAATCTAATCACATGAGGTTTAAAAAGCAGAGAACTTTCTCCAACTGGAGGCAAGAGAGATGCAGCAGCAGACGTTAGAAAGACTCAAAGCTTGAGAGGAACTCAACCAGCTGTTGCTGAAGGGAGGCCACGAGGAAAGCATGAGAAAGAATGAAGGCAACATTTAGGACCAAAGACTGGCCCCAGTTGACAGCCAGCAAACAAACTGAGTCCTCAGCTCTAGAACCACAAGGAACTGAATTCAGCCAACACTTTAGTGAACTTGGAAGCAGATTCTTCCCGAGAATCTCCAGTAAGGAGCACAGCCTTGCTAGCATCTTGATTTTTGGCCTTCAAAGACCCCGATCCGAGAACCCAGTCAAGCATACCCAGACTTCTGACCTACAGAACTGTGAGATAATAAATAGGTGTTGTTTTAAGCTGCAACATTTATGGTAATTTATCATGGCAGCAATAGAAAACTAATACAGTCTCCTCTTCCCAATTTCTTCACATATTCCTGACACCAGAGCTTCCATCCTCTCACCATCAGTCTACCTCATTGGATCATACTCCAATTTTTCTATGACTCTTTGGAAAATACAATGCCTATTGTCACCACCTGAGCCCACTGAGTAATTTTAGTATCACTTAAGAGTAGGATAAAGCAGACATTGCGCACCTACTGACGAGATGCAATGGGAAGTACACTGCAGGACCCATGAAATAGTCTTGCCAGAAATGTCTATAAACTGCATCTGATCAAACCTTTAGAGCTAGTGCCAAGTGAATAGGAAATCTGGGGGATAGAGGAACAAGCAAATGGCACCACAAGAAAGCAACCAGAAAATCCAGAATATAAGAAAGGACAACTGACTTTTTTTAAGAAGACAATGGGAGTAATTGAGGAGAAACTCCTCGAGTTTAAAAGACATTTGAGAGACATTACAAACAAATGTAGGGAACCTTGGTTACATGCCACTTCTAACAAACCAATTGTCTTTAAGGCAACATGGGAAATTTGCATATGGACTGCACATGAGATGATAATAAGAAATCATTGTTTATCTGGTAGGTGTGATAATGCCATTGTGGTTATATAAGAAAATGCCCATGTTTTTTAGAGATGCATACTGAAGTATTTAGGGGTGAAATGACAGGAGGTCTGGAATTTGCCTTAAAATACCCCAGCAAGACAGCTAAAGGAGGCTAGCTGAAGCAAGTAGCAAAAAGTTAACAATGGTTGAATTCAAGAGAGGAGTATTGTGGCTGTTCATGATATTATTCTCTCCACTTTTGTGTATGTTTGAAAGTTTTCATAATATGAGTGTTCTTTAAAATGTAATACCCATAACTAAGCATGACACATGAGTTCAGCTTGTCTCTGAAGAGTTAGTGGGGCCATCACCACCCCTGACCTGGACAGTGCATCTTTATTAACATGTCCTACATGCTTCTTAGGTTTTTGACAGCTGCCTTACAGTACTAACACAACCAAAACAGTGTTTTCCCGTTAATACCAATAGGTTCAGTCTTCCCCAAATTTGTACTTTTGCAATCTTCTGAACTTAAAGGAAAACTTTACATTTATTTTGTTTAAATATAATTTCATCCAATTGTTTCAACCTGTCAAAATTTCTATAATGCTTTTTAGATTTATGGCATATATAAATTTGCTAGGCATAGTTTTTATTACATTTTGCCAATTATTGATACATATTTGAATAGAAGATGGTCAAAGACAACGCCCTAAAATGTCTTTCTCCAATAATGACCATTCTCTAGAGAAAAGTAACAATATCTTACATTTAAATCTAGAGGTTATAGATTTATAGATTACAACACGCTTTCACATACATAATCAAATTTAAACCTCACATCTAGCCTTTGAGTTGTTCCATTTTTATAGATGAATGAACCAAGGCTCAAAGAAATTAAGGACGAACAACATTTCTTAAGGTGATTGGACAACATTTAGAAGTTAACAAGGGCCGGCCCTGTGGCTTGGTGGTTAAGTGCACGCGCTGCGATGCTGGTGGCCCGGGTTCGGATCCCGGGTGCGCATCGAGGCACCACTTCTCCGTTCATCCTGAGGCCGAGTCCCGCATACAGCAACTAGAAGGATGTGCAGCTACGACATACAACTATCCACTGGGGCTTTGGGGGGAAAAAAATAAAATAAATAAAATCTTTAAAAAAAAAAAAAAAAAAAAAGAAGTTAACAAAAAAGATGTGTAAAAAGCATAGAGGGGCGGGCCCCGCGGCTTAGCGGTTAAGTGCACGCGCTCCGATGCTGGCGGCCAGGATTCGGATCCCCGGCCCGCACTGACGCACCGCTTCTCCGGCCATGCTGAGGCCACGTCCCACGTACAGCAACTAGAAGGATGTGCAACTATGACATACAACTATCTACTGGGGCTTTGGGGGAAATAAATAAATAAGTAAAAAATGTAAAAACAGAAAAAAAAACAATTAAAAAGCATAGAGGTGTCTATATGTATGAAAGAGAGATTACCTGAGGTGTAGTTAAGCAATTAAAGATGAGAAGATAGACAGATGTAGAGATTCAGACTCTTCAGCTGGAAGAAAGGAGCTGGTGGGAAAGAGCTAGATCAGTTCTCTGTGCTAGCCAGCAGGGGGCACAGAACATTCACAAATCTATTTCCTCATCTGTAAAATGGGGTTAAGATCCAAACTTGCAAGTTTCTTGATAGGACTAGATGAGATCATGTATGTAAACCATGTCGCATCAGTGCTAGGCCTGTGGTAGGCACTCAGTAAGTGTTACTTCCCTCTCCGCATCCCCCAATACCTTGACACTTCTAGTGCACCAGAATCAGACTTCCTTTTTCTAAACCTCTTAACTACTACACTATAATATTAAAATCCTCCACTTAGAGGTTCCCTATTGTTAGGTTTGTAACAAGCAGGGGAGGGGGTAAAATAATCCTTGGACCTTGTGCTTTCTACCACAAACCTTCTTCCTCTTATGTTTCTCCCCATTTTTCTCTCATGGCTATTTTTCCCTTGTCTCCATTTAGCCCCTTTCCTGCTGGTTCGTAGTGTTTGAAGACCATCAGAGCATATTCTTCAGGTGTCCTTTAATATTGATCTCTCTCTCTCTTTTTTTTTTTTTGGTAAGGAAGATTAGCCCTGAGCTAACATCTGTTGCCAATCCTCCTCTTTTTGCTGAGGAAGATTGACCCTGGGCTAAAATCCACGCCCCTCTTCCTCTACTTTACATGTGGGACGCCTGCCACAGCATGGCTTGATAAGCGGTGCATTGGTCCGTGCCTGGGATCCAAACCTGTGGACCCCAGGCTGCCTAAGTGGAGTGCACAATCAACCACTATGCCACCAGGCCAGCCCTTGATCTCTTTTTATTTCATGTTTACAGTGATTAAAGCTTTTTTTTCTGTTCATTTCCTCACTTGATTCTCATAATAATTTGATTCACTGAGGTGAAATAGGCAGACCAGTGGTCTGATCCACCGTTGAACAGATAAGGAAACTGAGGCTCAAAGAGGTACACGACTTACCCAAAGTCACATAGCAAGTAAGTGGTAGAACTGAAACAAGAACCAAGGTTGTCTGACTCTATATCTTCCTGTACTGGAAATATGACGCCAAGTCATCAACTGTGCATCAAAAGCCACACATCAAAAGCCAAAAGGGCACCACTGAAAGCTACAACACAATCATTTTTTTCCTAGATAATGTTCATCACTTTCCCTGAGGAAAATCCACACGATGTACTGGTGTCCTACGCAAAAGCAAAACTAACACATTCCTATAGGAAAGCCACAAACATCTGAGATGCAAAATGCAACTATTCTACTCAATAGACGGATAATCATTTTGGAGAAGGCTATTTCCAGCATCATTATAAATGTTTCTAAAATTTTTTTCTGTGCTTACAAAACATGGTGCTCTGAATAATCATTTTCTCCCTTTGTACCATGTTGCATTCTGCAGATATTTTTCTTTAACCCTGTTTCTAAAAGGACCTTTCAGAAGTTAATGTCTGGAGTAAGATTTGCTTTCAAGATGTGAATAAAGTAGGACAGTCTTAGGTCCTTTAGGTCAGTTGATCAAGTATAAAGTCCAATATCTTCTGACATAAAAATTTGCTCAGCATATCCTTTCATATTAATGGGAAAAATAAGACTGTGGCTACATGAACCAATATTTAATCTTTTCTGATTTTATTTTCTTTTATTATAATGATTAATCTCTTATTGGAATAAAGTAACTCTGAGGTCATTGAAAGTGGCTATAATATTCTCAAACAAAATATTTTTACTAATATTCTACCTAGTTAAAAAAATTGTGAATAGCATTGAGTTTTCTTTGAAAGAATGGAATAAGTATTAAAGGATCAGCAGTATTTGTGCAAATATTCCATTCAATGGCTGTGGCAATGGGTACATTGATAAAGTCCTCTCCATGGAACAGAATAGAGTAAAAAAATGGACCTGTGTATGCATGAAAATTTTGGTACATGGTGAAGGTAGCACTTAAAATCAGTGGGGGAAAATGGGCTTTTCAGGAAATTGTGTAAGGACAGTTGGATATTCATTTGAGAAAATAAAACAGTTAGATCCCTATCTCATACCATATGCAAAAGTAAATTTCAGATGGCTTAAAGACCTCAATATAAATGTAAAAATATTTAATGTTGTATGAAGATATAGGATGATATTTTCATATTCTTAAGGTGGGAAAGACCTTTTAAAGCAAAACCAAAATTCCTAAGTCATAAAATACAAAATAAGCAAAGCTGATTACATAAAACTTTAAAAGTTTCGTACATAAAAAGACACAATAAGTAAAGTTAAGAGGCAAGTGACAGACCATCAAAAATATTTGCAACATATGTAACAAATAATTGATATCTGGAGTATATAAAGAGTTCCAATGAATCAATAAGGAACAAAAAAATAAATAAGTCATATGAACAAGGAATTCACAGAAAGGGAAACCCAAATGGCCAATAAACATATGAAAAGTTGTCAAAACTCACGAATAATCAGAACATTTTAAAATAAAATAATGAGATACTAACTTTTATATTTATCAAATTGGGAGCAATTAAAAATTTATAATATCCATTTTGGACAAAGTTATAGGGAAAGGGCATCTATACGCTATTGGTTGTAATGTAAATTGATTCAGCCACTTTGGAGGGAAATATGGCAATATTTTAGACATGCATACCCCATGACCCAACAATTCCACTTCCAAATAGGTACGCTAGGGAAATATTGATACATATGTGCCAAGGAGGATGGCCCAGGATGTTCACTGAGACATTGTTAACAAGAGTAAACACTGGAAACAACCTATATATCCATTAGCATAGAAATGGTTAAATAAACTGTGGCACATACGTACAATGGAATACTATACAGCAGTTTAAACGGAACAGGTAAGTTTTTTTAATAAAAAGAAGAGGGGCTGGCCCCGTGGCGTAGTGGCTGGGTTTGGTGTGCTCCGCTTCAGCGGCCCAGGTTCATGGATTCGGATCCCAGGCATGGACCTACACCACTCATCAGCAGCCATGCTGTGGTGGCAACCCACATACAAAATGGAGGAAGATTGGCACAGATGTTAGCTCAGGGTGTATCTTCCTCAAGCAAAAAGAGGAAGTTTGGCAATGGATGTTAGCTCAGGGTGAATCTTCCTCAACAAGAACAAGAGAAGAAGAATGTAGATCTATATGTGGCAATAATGAAGGATATCCAAGATATATTGTTAGCCTAAAAAGCTATTTAGTGAAGAACATATAGAAAACAGTTGCTTTTATATTTAAAAAATCATTATATATGTGTATATGTACATATGATTTTGTAAATGCAGAGAAAAATGTCTGAAAGGAGATGCAAGAAACTGTAATTGTGATTACTTTTGGAGAATGGGGTTGAGGCAAAGTCGGAAGGTGACATTGGTATTATTAGAAGCTTTTTATGATGAGAATGTTTTCATTTGGTGGTTCTATAATTTTTTAAGTGGTGAGAGCACTCACTGCAAATGATGCTACAACGTCCTAAGGAGGTCTGCCCACTTCCTTCCCCAGTTGAGAATAACTGAACTAAAAGGGGAAGGAAGGGGAAGCCTCTAGGGATACTTGAAGCCTAGAATCCATGCTTCATAATGAAGCACAATGGCAAGAAGCCCTGCATGGTAATTTCAATCTCTCCCTACCCCTGCCCTAGAATATCTTCTTTACCCTACTCCTTTAGATTAGGACGTTGATTCAAGTAGACCCTAGTATAAAATACAAATGTGTCACCTACTAGAGAGTAAGCTCCATGGGGGCAGAGACCACGTCTGTCTTAGTCATCTTGGTGTCCCTGATTTAGCACATTCCTTGGTACCTGGATGTGTTTGCCAAAAAATAGCTCTAACCTAACAGTATCTGTGTCCCTGTCATTTATTGCCACAAACAATTTTGTTCTAGGTTTAGCACATTTATTCAACAGATATTTATAAGGTCCTTCCTACGTGCCTGGCACTGTACGTTAAATATTTTATATGCAAATGATGAATGAATAAATGAAAAAAATCTTATCAGCATCCATTAACACAATAGCATCTAAGTGTGTTCATTTATAAGCTTAGCTAGCTGACTGACAGGAAAGGAACAGACAACTAGGGCCATAGCACAGTACACAAAGACTGAGGGAAAGGAGACCTGAGTGACCCACTCTGGGAGGCCACAAGAGGAGAGGCACTGGCCTGGAGGCAAGCCCTTTTTTTAGCACCTCATTATTGATACCACGAGCAGAGTAACACATAGTCCTTCATGTACATATTCATTCGACAACTTACTGAACACTTAGTCCCTGCCCTCAAGGAGAGCATATGGCTGGGGAGTGGAATGGAAGGAATGTGGGCTTTGAGTCAGGTTAATAGTATTGTGAGTTGGGAGATCCCAAGCCAGTTGCCTGACCTCTCTGAGCCTCAGCGAAATGGGATGACGAGGCCTCTGACAGAGAGTTATTTTGCAGTTTTAAAATACTCTCTTACAAAATGACCGGTACTTAGCAGGTGTTAAGTAATTGATAATTATAATTATTATTGACCTAACGGCCTTAAAACCTTACATCCTAGCCAGGGTGGAAGTAGGAAAAGGGAAAAGATACTGAGATGATTACCTCTAAGGCAAGGCAGAGTGAAATATAAGCTACCATTGAGAAGCAGGACTCAAAATTGCAGACTAGAGGAAAATATAATAGTTTCTAACTAACTATGGGGATTGGGGAAGGCTTCCCAGAGAATATGGCATTTCAAATTGGGCCTGAGAGGATGAGGGGGATTTCCACAGGTTGGAAGGTGGAAGATATGTGCCCATGCACACCCTTGCCCTATAAACACAAAGCTATTCCTGTACTTGACACAGAATGGGATTGGTTAGGAGGATAAAGCCAAGGAGAGAGACACAGTTAAGCTTATGTCTCTATAACAGCAAACATACATTTTGGCAGCGAATAAATGGATCGTCATGAATCACTTGCTTTGTCCAGACTCAGGCGAAGAAAATAAAAAAAGAATTGGAGCTGAGTATCGGGATAAAATCATCTTACTAGAAAGATGGTTTTGATTGTGAGACAATCTCCAAAGGAAAAGAATCCTTTGCTCATGCATTCCAGTAACTAGAAAATATCTTGGATACATCTGAATCTTTTGATTGCCCCATTGAATGAAAAGTCTTAAAACAGGAATGGAGAACGTTCCCCTGACAATTGTGCTCTGGCAGTCTAGACAGTAGCGCTGCCCATACACATTTCAGCAATTTGTACAATAAACATAAGCTAAATCTTATTGCACAATTGGACTTTGTACTATATGATGGCCCGTACCTGAACTGTCTCATGGGTGTACATTGCCCGATTGGATTTCAGGCTCTCTGATGTGAGGAATACTGTTGTGTGTCCTTCTCAGAATTCAGCACCATCCTAGGCACAAAGTCTCCTTACCTTGGGTTTCTCCACTCAATCATCTCTCCAGTCCTTCCAAGTCTTCATTTTTAGGTGATAAATTTGAGTGAAAACAGGACCCGTATTAGCTCATTTGTAATTGTTTTCTGGGTTGCTGATTTCAGCCCCTGAGTTTATAATTGTCAATTGAACAGAAAATGGCATCAATTTTTGGCTCCTCTACAATATGCAGCAACAGATTTTCCTCTAAGACCCAGAGAGGAGTGAAAATATAGCATTTGAGCAAATCCCTAGGGGTGGAATACCCCCAAAGTCACATAATGTGACCAAACTCAAGAACAGAAGGGGGTTGCTTTATATGACCAGGATTGGGTCATGCCAAAGGCCTTCCTGCAGCCCCAAATCAAAGCTCTGCCTTGTGCATGTTACTAACCTGTGAGCCTGGAGAGAAAACCAGCTCCCCTTCTGCCCTAAAGGGCGGTCTCTGTTGTGTCCTATAGTCCTTGCCAGTGGCTGCTGGGAGGGCCAAGTAGGGTCCCTGAACATTCCTGTAGTGGAATTGATTGAGGAATCAAAGGGTGTGGCTTGGAGGAGGGGGTCAGAGTGTGATTTGTCAGTTGTGAGAAGCCATCTTTTAGCCTCCTCCTCTTCTTTTCCAGAGGTTGACTGCACCTTTAATTAACTGTGGAAACTTGTCACATGGGAACTTGTTAAAAATGCAGAATCACAGGTTCCCCCTTTAACAAGATCCCCAGGTGATTCATATGCACAATAAAGTTTGAGAATCCCTGCATGAAGTCCTCTGAGCCTGTTTCCTCTTCTGTTAAATGGGCTTGAGGACACCAACCTATCTGTGAGACCGGCTGTGGATAACAAATGAGATAACCTGGGGCAACAGCGTGCTGGAGCCATTGGTTAAATTTCCAGGAATTTTGCGGGCCAGTTGTTAAGCTGTTGGTAGTTTGAAATCGGGCTATGGTAGGAGAATTTGCAGACCCTACAAATCTGCAGACCCTACAAATGAGAGATTGCGTTTATTTTTTAGAGACCCAGTTTATCTGCACTCCACTATAGGGGCCTAAAACAGGTGAAAGCCAAGACCCATGGGCTGGGAGTCTGCCGCATCCAGCACGTGAAGGACACTTGCAGTTCCCTATGGGTTTTCAGAAGCAGGGCCACCAGCTTGAGTTTGGCCCTAGGTCCTGGATACCAAAACAGGGGAGGTAAGGGCACCAAAAGCCAGGCTTCCCAGAATCGACCAGAGTCTCTCCATTTGGGCTCCCCTCCAGTTCCTTGGAGCCTGCACTTCACAGCTGGAGCTCATTACTGTATCCCTCACCAGTTAGCAGCTCAAAGGCCTTGCTCTGTTCAACTGCAGAGGGTCTGCACTTTGGCAGCAAAGGAAGCCAGGCCCAGCACAGCGCCACTGGGCCCTGTCCGAGGAACCTTTGAAAATAAGTTTTCAAATCATTAAGGAAATGAAAATGAAAAACAAACTGTGAGAGAGGAACAAATCTGCTTGCTAGCCAGCTTACCTAACGCACACAGCGTATTAATGGGACTTTAAGATCACACCAAGAAGAAAGAAGCATTTAGCCACGCGGCTCTCCGGTTCACACAGGGCAAAGATGAACTATGTGGCTGTGGAACATTCGTAAGCTTCAATATCTTTGCAAGACGATGATCTGTTTCTCAGAGGTACCATAAGCATTTTGTGATCCTGAGGTTGCTATGGTGGCTGCTTTTGTGTTGAATAACAAACTACTATATAAACTTGGGCAAATCTGCATAAATTATGTCTGGCCTATGGTTCCGTGGCTCTCTAACTCACACACCCTGATCTGTAATGGAAGAAACATGCTCGAACACAGGGCAATGGGGCATGGACATATGTTCTGACAGTAAAGAGGTTTCTCAGGTAGTTTCAAGTGGGCTATTTATTTCCCTCTGGCTAAGCGGCCATTGATTGCCAGCACACCTTTTTGGGAATTATTTTGCAAGCATTTTAGGACAAAGGCTAAGATGAGGAGCCCTTGGTATTTTTCAGATAATACAAAGCACTGCCTAGTGAGCATGTTGCCATTTTGAGGTACAGAAATATAATAATCTTCTTCTACACACATTCAGTCCATATTTGTGATAAATGATGTTTTAATATAAAATAAAACCCCCGAAACTTACCACTATATTGTTTCTCTGTCTTTTATCTCTTGCCTCTCTGAGCCACAACATTCCATGGAATCCAGAATTATATTATCACAGCCCAACTTCCTTTTGTTCAAGCAGAACACATTGTAGTTCTCTGAAAATAATACAATATTGTCAGTTCCAAGCACCTCCCCACTTCTACCCCCACCCTCTTTTGGTGCTATTATTTTTCATTAAAAAGTTGCGGTTGAACACAATGCATATCTACTTGTAGCTAGTTTGCAGCCTACGCAAAAGGGGTTTAAAGAGTGCCTCAAGCATATTTCATAGACCCCTGGCTCCTTCCTTTATCTCAGTCATTGACCAGGATATGACATTTTCCCAGAAGCAAGATAACTACATTCCAGTTTTCACAGAGCAACATCGTGTTATTCTGTACTTTTTTGTCCTGATCTCCAAGATAACACCTAAGCCATGAACATTTTACTCCCTTCTGGAAATGCAGCCAACCAACAATCCACACAAAGGCAACCTCCAGCTGGGAAAGCCACTCGCATCTCAGAGGTGAGTGGAGTATGGCGATGAGTCATGAGAGTGTACAAATGGCAAAACCAGGTGTCTGGGTTTCCAAATGATACTAAAGGATCTCCCTAACATCAGTGGGACTTGAGTGGGATTGAACTTCAGCTCAATACCAACTACGACAGGGAGAAGTGTACAGGCGGTTCTGATTTTCCTTTTGCATTCTTTCAGACAGCCAACTTTTACAGAGGGTAGCCACATGATTGGAGCCTGAGATTTCACTTGGCCTTGAGCCACCAGCACTAACACATGTCTAAGGACTCACAGCTGCCTCACTAGTGGGCTCCCAGCACCTCCACTGCAGATGTGGGCTCTTCAGGCTGTGCAATGTCTGCTTCTCAAGCTTCCGTGAAAGAGAGGGCTAGACACAGAAAGGACTGGATGGATGTGAACTCCAACAAGTGCCTACACACAGGTAGAGGACTGGAAGCAGACCAGGCTAAACTCTACACTGCTAGGCATTAGGCAGGTTTTCCAGGGGAGCAGCCTCTGACTGACTCCTGTTGGTCCCAATTCCACCTCTCCAAACTCAAGCCATGGGCAAAGGAACTTGACCCTGGAACTAATCAATGCCCACCCCAAGCAAAGCTTGGGAAAGTTCCTAAGCTACATCTTTTTCAAGAGATTAAGTCAGTCAACTGGAAATTTCTAATAATAAGCACATTATAATCATGAATGGGCCTTGCCCCTTATCTGAGATGTCATGGTATCATCTGCAAGCTGGAGGGTCAGCACACATTCCAGTACATATGGCAAAGGAGATCTGAGGTCTAGTTCTAGCATGTCACTGACATGCTAGCTAACTTTTGGCAGGTCACTTTTGCTCTCTGTGACTCAGTTTTCTCATCTGCATAAGAGGGAAGTTGGATTAGATGACCTCCAAGGCCACTTCCAGTTCTGATATTGAGTGAGTCTGTGTTGCACACACTGGCTTACAGCTAGGCTGCCCCAGATGGTTATTAGAAGGTTCTCTTTCTTTCTGCCACGTGCCCACCTCAGACCAACTTGCTATAATATAAGAAAAGACTCAACATAGGCTGGTGGCAGCAAGAAGCAACCAGCTCAGCCCACACAGCAAGAACATTTGCCACCGCATGGTATTTTCTCAGCTAAACAGATTCCAGACACATCTGCACAGCACCTAAGACACAAATCAGCAAGGAAACATATGAACTTCATGGGTGGCCTTCTCAAGATGTTCAAAAATGTTCTAGGATACAAATTCACCAGGTCTATCCCCACTCCCAGCCCCTAGAAGGCACAGGATCCCTTTAACACCAGGCCCTGCCTTGGTTGCAACAACGCATCAGCCCAGAGTCTTTAGTCACCTCGTCCCCTAAAATCAACTTAGCTCTACCCCTTAGGTCCTAGATCTTGGTCCCAGGCCACGGTATGAATTCTCTCCTAGCCACAGCTGCCTCTAAAACAACAGCTGGGTGTAGAGCCTGCCTACAAGAAGTCTGGTTCTAGCTATGTCGCTGACACACTGGCTACCATTTGGCAGGTCATTTTTACTCTCTGTGACTCAGCTTTCCCATCTCTATGATGAGGAAGTTGGATTAGATGGCCTCCAAGGCCACTTCCATTTGTGGTATTGAGTGAGTCTGTGTTGCAGGATATGCCTCAGGCACGAAGGAGGGGCATGCGGACCCCGGCCGAGAAGTCAGGAGGCCCAGGTTCTAGTTGTACCTTTGCCGCTTACTAGCTGTGGTTGGCCAACTTGTTCGGATGGCAAAGAACTTGGAAGTCGTGGGGACCTTTGTGGCACATCATAAAATAGTGACAACCATTTTGCCTGCAAAAATATTTGGCTTTATTATATGTGTACATGTCTTTGTATCAAAATAATAATAACAACAATAATATCAGTATCTGAAACATTTTTAAGAAATTATTTATTTCTAAGTTTCTATTCTATTCATTTGCTAGTTCCTTGCTCATTTTTTCATCTACAAAAAATCATCTGTACAAGGCCTTACCTGATTGTTTCCCTGTTCCTGCCCCTCTCCTGCCCCATCACCAGTCTCCCACTCATTCTGCCAGCTACTCTGACCTTCGTTGAGTTCCTAGAACATTCCTAACATGCTCCCTCCTCAGGGGCTTTGCACTTGCTGTTTTCTCTGCCTGGAATTATCCTCCCTTTCACTTCCTTCAGGTCAAATATCACCTTCTCAGAAGGGCTTTCCCATCAAATATTTCAAACCCTGTCCACACTTCCTATGCCCTTTGCCTACTTTTTTTCTCCTTAGCCCTTATCATTGACATACCATCTATTTTAACTATTTATCTTATTTATAATCTCCCTCCCCCACTAGAACGTAAGCTCCATGAGGGTAGGGATTTTTGTCCTCATTTTTTTTTCACTGTTGTTTCCCCAGTGTCAAGAATATTGTCTGGAACAGAGAAGGCACTCAGAAACTGTGTTTTGGATGAAGGAACGAATAGTAGCAGGCACTAAATGTTTAATAAATATTTACGGGAGAAAAAAATGTATAATTGAAAAACTATATCAACAATCTGCAAACTGCGAAAAGCTCCCATTATTGTCCCTGTGCAACTGACGCTTCAGTCCAGCTCTGGGAACTCCCGTGATCTTCAGGAGGGGAGTCTGGAGCCCTGGGTGTAAATCCTCTTTCTCCATATTGTGTGTTCTGACTTGGATTGGCCAATCCTGTCAGCTGCCTTCCCAATCACTAATCTACACTTCTGTCTGGAAACATCCAGCGATATGTCAGAACACAGAGTCTTTTGGAGATAAAAGTAACCACAGAGAACGTTTCCTGAGCACCAGGCTCCGGGCTTGAACACATTTCTGGCACTATCACCTTATGAGATGAGTACTGTTTATCCCTGTTTTTCAAGTGAGGAAACTGAGCCTCAGCGAGGTTGTTTCTTGCCCAAGTACACACAGTTAGAAGTGGTCAAGGGAGGCTTTAAATCCAGGTCTTAAACGCTAAGCTCTAGCCTCCTTCTCTCTTATCTCCCATTGTCTGTCTCCTTCCTGCTGTTTCAAGTTCTCTTCCCCACCCCACACCCTGAAGCCTGGACATTTGTGTTTGTGGATTAAAATATGTAGATGTGACCACAACGATGTGTATATTTGACAACTGCAAACAGTCTATTTCTCTCCATACGCAGAATTAATAAGGCTGGTGCAAGTGAAGAAAAATCAGACAGAAAAAAACCTATGTTCAAATTCAGACTCAGTCAGTTTACTGGAGCAAATTACGTAATCTGGGCCCCGGTTTCTTCAAGTATAAAAAAGAGGGATACAGCACTGGCGTGAGTATAAAATGAGATAATATTTAGGACTGGGCCAAGCCCAGTGCCTGGCACCTAACAGCAGCTAAGTAAATGCTGATTTCTTTCCTGCCTTTTAAGCCTCAAATATGAGCATCCTCTCCTTTGTAGTTACTTCCAGCCTCCAGGACACTGCTGTGTGAGCCGCAGCGAAAAGAGAACTTCTCCACCTCTAGGGAAGATCTGCTTTTCCCTTTTTTTCATTTGCTCGCCCTGTCACTTTGATGGCCCTTATATGAGAGGTATGGAATTTCAAGAAGTGGAGATGACCTAAAAAAAAATCAGACTCGTCTTAAAAACGAAGAAGATCTGGAAATCCATTATGCTATAATGAAGAACACTTAGCGTTTCCCAATTTTTTTTTGATAAATGACAAATGACCATTCAGATCTTAATTGTGCTGATCCTGGATGAGATTAGCTAATAAAAATTAACATCATGAAAAGCAACTCATGTCAATTAAAGATGAAAAAAAGATTAAACCTAATACAGAATCTTTTCTAGGAAAGATAGGTTTCAAAATTTTTAAAGTTTCATTTTGTTGCTATGGTACCATCATTTCTAACTATTTTCAGTTATCTTGAAATACTCAGTAGGGTCAAGTATATTCTATGATATCCAATTGTTTTCCCAGGCTTATTTAAAAGCATCATTCTGTAAATGCAGCTGAATGTTTGCAGACATCTGAAGATTAATACTGAAATGAAAATATTTAGCAAAATATCTGTCCTGAGATAATGCCATAATAATAACACTTTGAATTTATCCAGTGCCTTTGTTCTGAGCAGCTCAAAGGGCTCTGAAACCATTATCTCATTAATCAAATAGCACATTCCTAAGCTAGAGTATCATGATGTGCCTGGTTAGCGATGTCAGCAGTTCCACTCTGGAAACCACATACTGTTACTAGAAGATTATTGGAGCAAAATGAAATGACACAGGAAAAAAACTCACAACTATCTCAATGTGCAAGTCCTAATATAAACCATGTTCTCTATCAAAGTACTGTCCCAGGATTATACTAATGTTTTCTCTGTTCCCAACGCAGATATTAGGAAAGAATGCTATCATTTCCCGAACCAGTAATGCCAAGTAGAGTGGAAATAGCAAAGAGCAAGGTCAGGAGCCCTGGTTCTTATAGATGCTCTGCCTTTAACTTACTGGGTGTCCTACTACGTGTTCTTTCCCTCTCTGGACTGACTTTTCCTTGCCTGGAAAAAAAGAAGTTTGAATGGACCAGTCCCTTTTATATTTGTCCTGACAATGAAATGCTTTCACCAAACAATGAGAATCTTGTTATCATTTTTTATCAGTCTTCTATGTAGGTATCTACAAGATTTCATAGAAAAAAATTAAAAGTCCCTATTCCCATGTTCATAGCACCATCATTCATGATAGACAACAAGTGGAAGCAACTCAAGTGTCCATTGACAGATGAGTGGACAAACACAATGTGGTATATCCATACAATGGAATATTATTCAGCCTTCAAAAGGAAAGGAATTCTGACACATGCTACAACATGGATTAACCTTGACAACATTATGGTAAGTGAAATAAGCCGGTCACAAAAGGGCAAACATTTTATGATTCCACTTGTATGAAATATCTAAAATAGAAAAATGCATACAGACAAAAAGTCGAATAGTCGTTATCAGGGCCTGAAGGAATGGGAGTTATTGTGTAATGGAGACCAAGTTTCAGTTTTGCAAGATAAAAAGAGTTCTGGAGATGAATGGTGGTGATGGTTGAACAACAATGTTACTGTGCTTTATGCCACTTAAAAATCGTTAAGATGGTAAATTTTATTTTATGTGTATTTTACCACAATTAAAAAAAAAATTAGGGGCCGGCCCAGCAGCGCAAGTGGTTAAGTGCATGCGCTCTGCTTCGGCAGCGCGGGGTTCATGGGTTTGGATCCCAGGCATGCACTGATGCACCGCTTGTCAATCCGTGCTGTGGCAACGTCCCACATAAAGTAGAGGAAGATGGGCACAGAAGTTAGCTCAGGGCCAATCTTCCTTGGCTAAAAAGAGGAGGATCAGCATCGGATGTTAGCTCATGGCTGATCTCCCTCACAAAAAAAATAAATAAATAAATAAAATTAAAAGTCCCACTATTAAAAGTCCCACTATTAAAGACCAGTTCGAAGATAGCAAGGCTAGTAAAATCCCTTCCAGATCCGAAATATATCTAGGTAAATCTGAAAAAAAAATATTTAAACAAAAAAAGTGATTCTTTAAATATCACTTCATTACTGTTGAAAAATTGAGTCAATGGATGTGGATGGCAAAGAAAAATCCCATTTCTCTATATTATGAAAGTAGGTTAGTGCCAACAGAAAACTGCTCCCCAAAGTTTTGCAGAAAGGACCCTTGGTCACTGCTGACTTCCTTGCAGAGGGGTAGTGAGCCCAGTGATTTATTTCACATCCAAGGCACCAGTGTACCAAGTTGGAAGAAGCTAATGTGAGTTACTATTTTTTCCAAAGGTTATTAGATTAGAAGACGAGGAGACAAGGGCAGGTGAAACTGAGATTCACACTTAAAATACTTGAGGGCTAAAGTGCCTTATAGTTATCATGAAGTAAGTTTGCCTTTTTGGGACACTTTAGCTAGGAGACAGTTTGAGTCTTGCTAGAGTTGCAGCATACCCCTCCCAGTCCTTCCACCCATGTCTGAGGCCAGAGAAGACCCGAACCCACCTCTGAGTGAAGGAATTGAGGTCCTTTGCCCATGATTTCAGTCCATACTGTCAGCCTAAAGGTAAGCCTCCCTACAGAAGGGGAGATGAACCCAGTACCCGGAATGATAAACCTAGCTACAGGGTTACCTTGTCCACCATCACCCAAATAAGAAGGAAGGAACTGAAACTCTCCTTTTAGTCCTAGTTTATTTTCCCACGTTGAAAAAAAAAAACCTTACAAATAATTCCCACTGGAAAAAAAGAAAATTGTCACAAAAATTCCGGCCTGACTGTGGCTGGGGCAGGGGACAGAGTGGTCCGTAAAGGAAACTTGGAGAAGGGGAAGGAGAAAAAGGAAGGGACAAAAGTATTTGCCTTGTTCTCAGAGTAGGAGAGGGCCAGCTTACCAGGGTCTTTATATTCAAGCTTCTGTATTGAGGGATTGGTTGAGGAAGGGCCGTGTCAGTAATGCACTTCCTCAAAGGGGAAGGCTAAAGGTTGCCATGGGAACCTTGGTTCTGTATCTCTCTGACTTGGATGAATGTGTAAAAGTTGCCTAGCTGGAGATTTTATATTAATCACTACATGTTCTTTAGGATAGGATCTGAAGAATTCTCTTTAGCAGATGCATTTCAAAACAAAGCTAATTTCTCACTGAAAGCTAACTGTGGGAAGGCCAGTTTGTTTAGAAGCATGGTGAAAAGGCTAGATGAGGAGTTAGAACGCTTGGGTTTCAGCCTTTGCTTGGTCACTTGTCAGCTGTGAAAGAGTGAGAAAACCACAACTTCACTGGGCCTCAGTTTCCTCATAAAACAAGGACAATAAAACCTCCCCTACAGGGTTGTTTCCAGGCATTCTCCCAACTTGGAAAAGCAAAGGTGACACAGGGCCGGAAGTACAGTGCCCTGCCCCCAGGAGTGATAGAGAGCTACTCCAGGGGATTTTGCATCGGATTGTTGATATAATTACCAAGACAAGCTCACCAACATTTTCTTTCACAGATGCTGAAAGCAGGAGGGAATTCTGACTCCTTCATTTGATAGATGAAGTTCCGAGGTTAAGTGACTTGCCCAAGGTCATAGAGACAAATTGGTGGAGGTGGGATTCAAGCTAAAAGCCATCCAACTCCCCATTCACTGCTCTTTCCTCTCCACCAATCAGATGCATGAAGAAATGAGCCTGAAAAAGAAGTTTCTCTACCTTGTAATTCCAGGAAGGAAAAGCTAATTTAAAAAAACATGCCTGTGTTGGCTGCGTTGGCATATGCACGCAAACACAGCATGGATGCAGCAGACAGTCTCAAGGTTTCCAGATCAGTTTAACATCGTTTTCCTAAAAAGCACAGTATTTCTAAAATGATAGGTGAAGTGGATCAAATCAAGCAGAAAGAATATGTCGGTAGTTAGCTGGATTTGTTTAGGTAATTTTCAAGACGATTCCCGTTTTTTTCCTGTTCTGCAGCTTCTGTACTTTCATTAAAAAGAAAAAATCTCCTTTTAGATATATGCACATCTCAGAACAATGCCCTCCTAATACCTCCAAAGGCACACAACAGGATCAACTAGAAAATCTGTATAAAATTGCATACAATTGGTTCCATGATAAGAAATGCTTGTTTAATGTGGTTTGTTTTCTTCTTAAATAAAAAGAGCCTATCTTTAGCCATCAACCGGTTTGAAAGACAGACCATCATTGCTTATTCTGTTTTGATATTTCTCTACACTTTAAAATTTGCCATTCCTTTCCCATGGCAAATCAAAGGTTTTATACAAAATCCTTCACGGCTAAAGTAAAGCCTTAGTTATACATCTTTCTATTCTCTGATGATTAGGGCTGTGTTTTTGTTATGGTAAATAAGTATCTCATAGAAGTTCAGAAGGTCCTTTTTAGTAATCGTTTGCAAAGTCTCTGAGGAAAATAGTCTCTTCCTAACCTTTATTTTAGACCTCTATGATTCTTTTCCCCTGTAATCCTTGCACCAAGTAGCACAAGATAAGCTTTGTAACAAAGTTGGATGAGTTGGACTAACTCTTAAGTAAATGAGTGGCCTTTTCAAGAAGATACTCTTGTTGGAGGAGAAAGATGTTCTGCACAATTAATGTTTGCAAGAGGGTCATTGAGTAGGTCAAATTTTAACTGGTGGCAATATATCACTCAACCTCCATTGGCGAGCTGATGAAAGCATTTGATTGGCCTCAGCCATATGAACCCAAAGCCAGGAATTTCTGAACCTTGCAAGGAGAGAGGGACAGTGGGAGACAGCCTCTAAAACAGCTGTAAAATGTAGCAGCTCTAGACTTCCAGCAATTCCACCCTTTTAAAACTGGTGGCTAAACGAGCAAGTACTTTTTAGCAAGCCACTCTTCATAAATCTGTTGGCCAAAAGAAGATTCCTGTGTACAGTATAAGAGATTCAAACATTTTAATCTAATTCTGTCCCTGAGCTGATTCAAATCATTCAGAGCCTCAATATAGCTGGATCAGTTAGCTGCCCCCAACTGACTTTCACAGAAAGATGAAAATCAAGACAACATGACGATGCAGACTTGCAGAATATCAGAGCTAGAAGGGAACTTAGATTTCAAGTGGAACCCCTTCTCTCAAATTTTTCAGATGAGGAAACCGAGGCCCCAAAAGGTGACTTGCCAAAGTGCACAAAAGCTTCCTCTTAACTCCAGACATTTAATATTTAGCTAGTTTTTATCCCATTTCCAAACAGAAAATGCCAAGACTTATGGTTTAATATTAAAACTAACTCTCTCTACCTACCTCATACTTTTGTTTTGAGGAGCTGCTCAAAGTCCTCCGCCCACTAACCCCACCCCCACCAGACTCCCCAGTTTAACAGTTCCTGTTTTCTCACTATGCCCTTCCAGCTTTCTCTGTCTCCTCCCCGCCATAGGGGTAGGTCCAATTACTTGGTAGCCCACTTAGCATAGCAAAGAGCCGCAGTACAGAAATGTTGTGTGGAAAAACCAGAGGGCCCCCAGTCGATGCTTTGTTCCTCCCAGCTGTGCTTACTTCCCAAGCAGAGCTGCAATCCCCACTGCTGTGGCTTCCCCTGGGTTTGGATCAGGCCCCGGGGATACTATTATTACATAATTTTGCATTGTACCTCAGGGCAAAAAATGTAATGAAGGAGAAAGCCTATACCTCTCGTTCTGTTTCCTTCGTTGGAAAAACGGGTATCATCATCCGGGCTGTTCTGTGAACTGGGCCTTGCCCAGCACAATAGGCTTCTGAGGACAAGGTGATTAGGCCGGCAGTGCAGTGTGTTTGATTAGCGCCAACCAGCCCTTTGTAGAGGGACAATATCGGGCCATACAGTAACAAGATCACGTCTTTTGATTTGGGTTCGCTCCCTCTGTTGATACAATCCATTATCCTGTTTGCCTTTCTTACTACACCAAGGCATTGCACCAAGAGCTTCAAGGATTTTTTCTATAATAACCTCCAAATCCCTCAGCACCTGCCTTCTGCCAAAGAACTTCCCTCTTCACATCAGTGCTTTTCTTTGTCCTTTCAACATCACTTTGAATAGTTAGGTAAAGCTATACTCCCATCCCAAGGAAAAAGAAAACTAGGGCGACAACTACAGGGCCTCATATTTCATAAGAAACAAAATTAGGGGGAGTAATTGAGTTATTGTTGGCTTAACCCTTTCCCTGCTGCCCCCGTCTTAGTTTCAGTGGACCATCTTTTCAGCCATTTAAATAGATGTGATGAAGAAAGGAAGAGAAGTTCTTGAGCTTGGGGCAGCAGCCAAGAGATACATTAATGAGATTTGCCTTCACAAAGGCAACAACCATATCAATTTTTTTAAAACACACAAACAGTATGATGCCGTGTATCTTAGGCCCCTAAATTACCCAATTTCTAAAGCAGAAAAGGCACCCACCCAAAATTTGTCCAGACTCTCCAAACCTCCATTATAAAGCAGGTAAGATGAATGGAATCTCTTGGATTTTAAAGGTCCCTTCCCATCTTTGAAAATGTGTTCACATTTGAAAATATTTCACATCCAGCAACTTTCAGAAAAATACATACCTGAGAAAAAAATATTGATGAGATCATTCACGGCTTTTGCTGATAGAACTGGCTCGTTGACAAGAGACCAGAGAATATCAGGAATCAGGACTTGTGAGAAAATAATGGGTTGTGTTTTCGTGTGGAGTGGCAAACCCCCTTAAACTCTGACAGAATTCACATAATGCAGCATCTTGTTTCCACCCCCCACCCCTTCTCTAGCATCTTATTTATGTTTGTGCAAGATATTCCTGCTTAATTATGATTCATCCCACTTTGGACTGTAAATAGAACGCAAATTAATAATTTAGGGGAGAAAAAAGACCTGGGCCCTTTTCTCCTTCCTTCATTCCTAGGTCAGCCGGCTCGTTTATGAATTAGTGCTCGAGCAGCCTGAATAGCAGAGAATGAACGTTTGACTAAATCCTCTAAGTACGAAAGCTCTTCACACCATTTGGTCTTGAACTGATCCAATAGCGAGGTGTAACCACTAGTGACAATAAAGCGCCATCTGGCAAAGTGAACTCTAGGCAAACAATGACAAGCAGAAGTGAAAAGAATTGCAATGATTTCCACAAACATGTGAAATACTATAAACTGTGGGACTTAGCAGCTTCCTCCCGAGGCAAGTAAACAAATGCAACCCTTCGGCGGCGGTGCTGCTGTGTGGGGCTCCATCTCTGGGAGCAGGCTAGGCTCCATTTGCATTTAGCTAGGGAAAAAATGTATGCAGATTGGCGAACAAAAAAATATATAAGCGCTACTAACCAGACGTCACTTTTCCTTCACTCTTTACTGTCAGGGTGATGCACTGGAAGTCTTTATTTCTTTCAGCTTGGGCCTCTCGGTGCCTCATTCTCCTTCCAGCCTGTTCTCATGCCTTTCTCATCACCTGCTGAGGCCTTGATCACGGACAGAGCAGACGAGCAGCGGGGGGACAATTAGAGAGGAGTTCAGACTTTGATCATTTGACCATATGTGAATACAACAGCTGACCACATGTTTTAAAAGACAACTAACTTAAATGTATTTTAAAAAATCACAAAGCAAGCATAGATACTGAAATTTACATTTTAATTATCTGGCACAATGCTGCATTCAACTTTCTCAAAATATTTAATATGGAAAAATACATCTTGCCCCTTCAAATAGGAAGGGAAAGCAGTTTTCTGTGTTTTCCCCCCACCCCCACCTCCGCTCCCCCCTCGAAATGTGTTCCCTTTCAGCAGAACATTTAACCACTGTGGATAGGGAAGAATTCTGTGCCGGAGATTTCAAAGGCACATTCAAAGTGGCCCAAAGTTGGGTATGATTACTAAAGGTAAATTAAGCTTAAAGTAAGCACCATCATTTATTTTTAAAACACGATTTTATAGAGAAAATATCTGTCCAGCACTTACACCGTAAACGAGGTATTTTTTAAATGAGAGGGGCATATTGAATAGCTTAGCTTCACTTTCTTAACTCTTTAAAACGTCCATTGCAAAATTCTAAAATGCATATTCTAAAATGTGTGAAAATAAAAGAGCTTTGTTGGCAATAAAATAAAACTGATACGTGGTTAGCTAGAAGACAGTCTCATTGTAGCCACAATTCACAAACGAAAGTTTATTCGTGGCTCATTCTATCAAAACATTGTCACTTCTTTTCTGGTTTTCCCTAAACTATCAAAGTTGAACTGATTTCAGTCTGGCTAGGTGAAATGTGGACATACGACTATCCAGCTTAGAACCCTTTCTTGTGTTTTTGTATGTAGTTGATGATTTATCGGCTGCTTCTGGAGATATAGGGCCCTCCTTATCTTCTCCACCTACCAGATAATTAACATATTCATGAATGGTTATTTACTCTCAAATAGAACGATAATAGAAAAATAACACTAATTGTTTTGACAGCAGTTTACTTAAGAGTTATCTGGAGGAACAAATGTTTCTTTTGTAGTGTTAGGAAGACAAGCATTTACCTATGTATTAAGCTTATTTTTGTTCCTATGAGACAGACCAAAGTAATCTTGGGTGGGGGAAAAAAGTCTAGAAGAAATAATTTAAGTGAAATTTCATCTGACATTCCTCAAAATATTTTGATAGTCCATTTATTTCTTCAATTGTGAGGGAGATTAGCCGTGGGATATACATTTTAATAGCTATATATGCTAACATATTTATTCATTATCTGTTTGTCATTGTCTTTTTAAAATATATATTACCCTTTAGTTTTAAAATATCCCACCTTGTTTTACTTTACTTTGGTACCATCTTAAATATAACTGGTTTATATCCATTATCAGACGAGTTTTAAGTGTAGGAATTCTTATTTTAGGGCACAATGCATTTTCACTTTGAAAGAGTTCATTTTTAATACAGCCTTTGAAACAATGGTTACTTAAAAGACATATTCCTCTCTTAAATGCAAGTGTCTTTACTGGGGTTTGTGTGTCACCTTGAGACCTTGGGCACATCCTGGCCCTCTCTGGGCCAAAGTCCTCCTCTGTAACACAGATCTCTAAGGACCCTTCCAGCTCCAAAGAATCTCAGATTCTATAATTTCCCTACCAAAACAAAATCTGCCACCAAATCTTCAATAACTCTTTCTTCTTTCCTTAATGAACTTTGCCCTGTAGTGTGAAGACATAGGCGAATGAATCTTCATATTTTACCTACTATGTGCCAGGCGTTTTACAGATATTATTTCCTTTAATCCTCACAACCACCCTGCAAAGTAAGCATTATTATCTCTGTTTTGTAGATGCGGAAACTGAGGCCCACAGATGCAACGTACCTTGCAAGAAGCCTCACAGCTAGCAAGTTGCAGAACCAAGGCCTATCATCAGACAGGAATTCTTGTTACTACAAAACACTCCCTCACAGAAAGATAATGAGTATCAGAAGATTAAGTTTCTAGACCCACTTTATCACTGATTTCCTGGGACAAATCCTCTACCTCAATTTCCTTAGCCCATAAAGGCATTGTATCTCCAGGATCATATCACCTACCTCATTATGGATAGAGACAAAATTAGAAGGGTACTAGGAAACAAAAGGCAAACCATGTGCTTCCTCCAAGATGGCAGAAGAGACACTGTCCTTGGAGATGGCAGGAGCATGGAACCACCCGTTCTGAACACAGAATGGCATTTGGTAGTTGAAGTGGGATATTGGAAAAATAGCTTCAACGATGGCAGCATTCTTTAATGACATTTCTTAAGGTTAAAAGAGTTTTCTGCAAAGTGGGAAAATTCTGGAAAACAGAGTTCAATAGCTGCTTTTGAACTGAAATAGAATCTATGGAGAAAGAAAACCCTACAAAATGAAAGAAAAGAAAAAGTCTACCCTGCAAACGTGCTTTATTTTAACTTCATATGTACTCAACAGTTTTAAAGTGAACACGGAGAAAATCAGCCAGATTTGAACCCAACCTAGGAGTCTTTGGAGCCACTGACAGACATGGGGTGACTTCCCAGAATGTCCATTTTAAACCAAGATTTCGATGAGAAATGAATTGTTTTTAAAGTTCTAAGACACACACACAGAAATAGTCTCTGTGTGCCAGAGAGCAGGAGCATCCCAGGGGAAGGAAACTAGGAGAGGCTCTGAATTTGGGGTGCCAGGTAAGAAAGGGTGTCAAGAGCCATAGACGGGGATTGTGGGCATCTTGTGCAGTTGCTGTAATTTTATAATTTTCCCATTTGTTATTTCTGACTTTGTTGTTTGTTTTGTTTACTTTTCTTTAGTGATTTGCTATAAAACCCTTCCAGTTTTATTTTGTAACATTTTGGAGGCCTAGACTCCCTTGGAGAATCTGAGGAAAGTTATGAAATCTCTTCCCACCCCTCTCCACGCCCCCGAAGAATGCACAGAAGCACAAACTATTTGCATGAAATTTCTTGGAGTTTGCTGCCCATCCAAGCACCCCAGGTTATGATGACATGCTTAAAACAAATTAAGATACCAATGCACCATTTTCAACTATCAGATTGGCAATGAGTAGTAAAAGACTCAACAATTCCCAGGGTGGTTAAACAAGCAAGTTCGTAACCACTGATGGGAGTATAGATTGGTGACAAGTCTTCGGAGTTTTTTAAATGCACTAGCTCTTTCAACTAGCATATTCAAGGCTGAAAAACAACATCAATGTCTATGAATAGGAGGATACTAGTTAAACAAAGGCAGGAATAGCCATATTTCTGGTGATGATGTATGTTGCATTTTTAAGCAAAAGCACTGTCCCCTCCATCTATAGTCATTGTGGTGAGTGGCTGCGGGTGAAAGGAGTTGAAGTCCATACTAGGGGTTTAGCTGTGAGTTACCTAATGGGCCTCCATATAAGGCAATTAGTGAGACAATGAGGGTACCTGTGGGGCAGTCCTGAAGGGCTGTACTATTAGGGTATTTCAGCAGTGGTTCTTAATCTTTTGGGGTTCAAAGACTCCTTTGAAAATCTAATGAGAGCTAAGGACCCATTCTCTAAAAAATGCACATATGCACAAATTTTGCATATAAGTTCAGGGGATCCTTGGGCCCCCTGAAGTGGATTCATGGACACCAGGCGAATCCTTGACTTGCGCTTCAAACAAATGGGAAGATTTTTTGAGGGAGATATGGAGGGAAAAACAACTATATGGAGCTGAGGGCAGAGAATTTCACATCTGAGCACACTAGTTTCCTTTTAAATTACTGATTTCAGACCTCTAATGAATCCTCAAATGTTACGCAGAAATCCTACTATACGTCTTACAAAAATCTCTCCTATTTTTTAAGACAACTACTTCACACCTATTGCTACCTCCTACCCTCCTCAGCTGCGATCTCATCACTTAGCTGATTGAGAAAGCAGAAGCCATCAAAAAAGCACTACCCCTCCTCTTGTTACCAACGCACAAACCAAACTACACTCGCCCACATTTCTTCCTCTAGCTACGACTGAGGAAACGCCTCCCCACTCCAAGGCCAACCCACTACTCGTGCTTCTGGATTCTTGTCATCTGCCTTTCCCAAGGTCGTCTGTTACAGTCAAAATAAAATCAAAAATCTGCTGTGGTCTACGAGGAAAACACACAATCTGATTTAAATTTTAAAGACAACATGCTTGTTGCTGTGCATAAATCTGTATTTGGGGAGGGACAAGAGGGAAAGCTGGGAGACCAGGCACTGCTTGGTGCTGGGGATAAAGTGGTGAGCAAAACCAGCATGGCCACTGTCTCATGGAGCTTCCGGTCAAATAGAGAAGTGAATGGGGCTTTCAAGGTTCACCCAGGCTCCGTAACTTAGTTAGAACCCAGCATGGGCCGGCCCCGTGTCTTAGCCGTTAAGTCCCCGCACTCCGCCACTGGCCGCCCGGGTTCGGATCCCGGGCGCGCACCGACGCACCACTTCTCCGGCGATGCTGAGGCCGCATCCCACATACAGCAACTAGAAGAATGTGCAGCTATGACATACAACTATCTACTGGGGCTTTGGGGGAAAAAAAAGGAGGAGGATCGGCAATAGATGTTAGCTCAGAACCGGTCTTCCTCAACAAAAACAAGGAGAATTAGCACGGATGTTAGCTCAGGGCTGATCTTCCTCAAAAAAAAAAAAAAAAAAAAAAAACGTTCCTAGAACCCAGCAAAGCAGGTGAACCAAATCATAGACTCCACACTCTCTCCTGAAAAGCTTTCTGTGACTGTTAGTGTAGATGGATGATCTCAAAACGTTTCAAAGTATAAGGTTTGGTTCGGGGGTTCCAGGACGACATGACCTAAATGAATTTTATTTAAATAACAATAATAATATCCACCAAGCAAAAATTTTTCAAAAGTGAGTGAAGGAAAAAACTCGAAAAGGAAATGAACTAAAATACTGTTCGAAGTTGTGTTTAGAAGCCAAGATTATAGGAAATTTTAATTTTTATTTACTGTTTTACATATTTTCTAACTTAGTTTTTCCTTTAATAAGTTGAAACAGTTAGATGGATTAAGTAAACCATGTAGAAAGATAAAAAAATCCTATTAAGATTTCCTTAAGTGAAAAGAACAGGTTATAAATCTAGGTATAGCACGATTGCAATAGCATAAGCTATAAGCAGGCAGACAAAGATTTGTAGAGTGATAGGCAGAAATGAAATTGGCTGTGCTACATTTTGCAGTCAGGGCCGGCCCCGTGGCTTAGCGGTTGGGCGCAAGCGCTCTGCTGCTGGTGGCCCGGGTTCGGATCCCGGGCGCGCACCAACGCACCGCTTCTCCAGCCACGCTGAGGCCCCGTCCCACATACAGCAACTTGAAGGATGTGCAGCTATGACGTACACCTATCTATTGGGGCTTTGGGGAAAAAAAAGAGTAGAATAAATTTTGGAGTCAGAATACTTGGTCAGGCAAGTTTCTTGAAATCTCTGTACCTCTGTTGTCTCATTGGTAAAATAGTAATAATTGTCCCTACCTCATATGGTTAGTGTGGCAATTAAATGAGTTAATATGTGTAAAATACTTAGGCAGAGCACAGAGGATTTTTAGGGCAGTGAAAATATTCTGTTTGATGCTATAATGATGGATACGTGACATTATACATTTGTCAAAATCTATAGAATCTACAACTCCAAGAGTGGACCCTAATATTATTTGTGGACTTGGGATAATAATGATGTGTCAGTGTAGTTTCATGGATTGTTAACAAATGGGCCACTCTGGTGGGGGATGTTGATGATGGGGGAGGGTGTGCCTGTGTGGGGGCAGGGGGTAGATGGGAAATCTCTGTACCTCCCCTTCAATTTTTCTGTGAACCTAAAACTGGTCTAGAAGATAAAGTCTATTAAAAAATGCTCACTGACTGGCATGTAGGAAGCATTCAATAGATGTTATTATTACCATCATTATTATGTTATAATGTGCTCAGGGCCCTGGTAGGTGTTCAGTAAGTGTTACTGGTAAATAGTTACCACTATGGTTGCTTTCTTCCCCTTTAGACCCTTGTGCTGAGCTCCAGACCTGATCATCCAAGAGGAATTGTCACCAAGCCACCCACCCCACCCTCTCCATTGATTGTCTGTGGCCCCAAGGTGTCTAGCAGTTGCCTCTTGAGGCAGTTAGGCTCCCCTCTGTATTATCTGTTTTCCAGCCTCTCCTCCACACCACTCCATTGCAAGCTCCACTGGGGCAGTGATAGTCCTCATTCCTCTCTGTATCCTCAGCTCCTAACTCAAAATCTCGCACCACAGCAGAATCAGGGATCCCTGGGACAACATCAAGTGCACTAACATCCGTGTTATAGGTGTCCCGGAAGGAGAAGAGCGAGACAAGGGGGCAGAGAATCTATTTCAAGAAATAATAGATGAAAACTTCCCTAACCTAAGGAAGGAAACAGACATCCAGGTACAGGAAGCACAGAGAGCCCCAAACAAGATAAACCCAAAGAGGCCCACACCAAGACACATCATAATCAAAATGTCCAGAATTAAAGATAAAGAGAGAATCCTAAAAGCCGCAAGAGAATGTCAAGTTACGTACAAAGGAAACCCCATAAGGCTATCAGCTGACTTCTCTGCAGAAACCTTACAGGCTAGAAGAGAATGGCACGATATATTTAAAGTGCTAAAAGGAAAGAACTTACAGCCAAGAATACTCTACCCAGCAAGGTTATCATTCAAAATGGAAGGAGAGATCAAAATTTTCCCAGATAAGCAAAAATTAAAGGAGTTTGTCACCAAGAAACCAGTGCTACAAGAAATGTTAAAGGGACTGATTTAAGGGGAAAAGAAAAGACCACAAATAGGAAAAATTATCTATTTCCATGATTAGAACGTAATGGATACAAATGCACAACAAAGAGGTTAGATATGATATCAAAAACATGAGGGAGGAGGGGAGTTAAAGAGTACAGCTTTCAGACAGAGGTCAAACTAAAGAGACCATCAATTCTGTAGAAGAAGAAAGGAACAGAGAACTACTAAAACACTGAGAAAAAAAAAAAGTTAAAAAATGGCAGCAAGTACATACTTATCAATAGCTACTTTAAACGTCAATGGACTAAATGCTCCAATTAAAAGGCATAGGGTGGCTCATTGGATAAAAAAACAAGACCCATATATATGCTGCATACAAGAGACACACTTCAGACCTAAAGACACTCACAAACTGAAAGTGAAGGGATGGAAAAAGATACTCCACGCAAATGGCAATGAAAAGAAGGCTGGGGTAGCAGTACTCATATCAGACAAAATAGACTTTAAAACAAAAACTGTAAAAAGAGACAAAGAAGGGCATTACATAATGATCAAGGGAACAATCCAACAAGAGGATATAACACTTGTAAATATCTACGCACCCAATGTAGGTGCACCTAAATATATAAAGCAATTATTAACAGACATAAAAACAGAAATAGACAGTAACACAATAATAGTAGGGGACTTTAACACTCCACTTACACCAACGGATAGATCATCCAAACAGAAGATCAATAAGGAAACATTGGCCTTAAACGACACACTACAACAGATGGACCTAGTGGATATATACAGAGCATTCCATCCAAAAACCGAAGAATACACGTTCTTTTCAAATGCACATGGAACATTCTCCAGGATTGATCACATATTAGGACACAAAACAAGTCTCCATAAATTTAAGAAGATTGAAATAATACCAAGCATCTTTTCTGACCACAACGGTATGAAACTAGAAATCAACTATAGGAAGAAAATCAGAAAAGCCACAAATACGTGGAGATTAAACAAAATGCTACTGAACAACGACTGGGTTAATGAAGAAATCAAAGAAGAAATCAAAAAATAACTGGAGACAAATGAAAATGAAAATAAGACATGCCAGAATTTATGGGATACAGCAAAAGCAGTTCTAAGAGGGAAGTTTATAGCGATACAGGCCTATCTCAACAAACAAGAAAAATCTCAAATAAACAATCTAACAATGCACCTAAAGGAACTGGAAAAAGAAGAACAAACAAAGCCCAAAATCAGTAGAAGAAGGGAACATAAAAAAACCAGAGGAGAAATAAAAGAAATAGAGACCAAAAAAAATAGAAAAAATTAATAAAACCAAGAGCTGGTTCTTTGAAAAGATCAACAAAATTGACAAACCTTTAGCTAGACTCACCAAGAAAAAAAGAGAGAAGGCACAAATAAGTAAAATCAGAAATGAAAGAGGAGAGGTTACAACAGACACCTCAGAAATACAAAAGATTATAAGAGAATACTATGAAAAGCTATATGCCAACCAATTCGACAATCTGGAAGAAATGGATAAATTCTTAGAATCATACAACCTTCCAAAACTGGATCAAGAAGAAGTAGAGAATTTGAATAGACCAATCACCAGTGAGGAGATCGAAACACTAATCACAAACCTCCCCAAAAATAAAAGTCCAGGACCAGACGGCTTCCCTGGTGAATTCTACCAAACATTCAAAGAAGACTTAATACCTATCCTTCTCAAACTCTTCCAAAAAATTGAGGAGGGGGGGAAGCTCCCTAACTCATTCTACGAAGCTGACATTACCCTGATACCAAAACCAGACAAGGACAACACAAAAAAAAAAAATTACAGGCCAATATCACTGATGAACATCGATGCAAAAATCCTCAATAAAATACTAGCAAATCGCATACAACAATACGTTAAAAAGATTATACACCATGATCAAATGGGATTTATTCCAGGGATGCAGGGATGGTTTAACATTCGCAAATCAATCAACGTAATACACCACGTTAATAAAATGAAGAATAAAAATCACATGATCATCTCAATAGATGCAGAGAAAGCATTTGACAAGATACAGCATCCATTTATGATAAAAACTCTGAATAAAATGGGTATAGAAGGAAAGTACCTCAACATAATAAAGACCATATATGAGAAACCCACAGCTAATATCATCCTCAATGGTGAAAAACTGAAAGCCATCCCTCTAAGAACAGGAACCAGACAAGGATGCCCACTGTTACCACTCCTATTTAACATAGTACTGGAAGTCCTAGCCAGAGCAATCAGGCAAGAGAAAGAAATAAAAGGGATCCAAATTGGAAAGGAAGAAGTGAAACTGTCACTATTTGCAGATGACATGATTTTATATATAGAAAACCCCAAAGAATCCACCAGAAAACTTTTAGAAGTAATAAACGAATATGGTAAAGTTGCAGGATACAAAATCAACATAGAAAAATCAGTTGCATTTCTGTACACTAACAACGAAGTAGCAGAAAGAGAAATTGAGAATACCATCCCATTTACAACTGCAACAAAAAGAATAAAATACCTAGGAATAAACTTAACCAAAGAGGTGAAAGATCTGTACACCGAAAACTATAAAACATTTCTGAAAGAAATTGAAGAAGACACAAAGAAATGGAAAGATATTCCGTGCTCTTGGATTGGAAGAATTAACATAGTTAAGATGTCCATACTTCCTAAAGCCATCTATAGATTCAATGCAATCCCTATCAAAGTTCCAACAACATTTTTCACAGAAATAGAACAAAGAATCCTAAAATTTATATGGAACAACAAAAGACCCCGAATAGCTAAAGGAATCCTGAGAAAAAAGAACAAAGCTGGAGGTATCACACTCTCTGATTTCAAAATATACTACAAAGCTGTAGTAACCAAAACAGCATGGTACTGGCACAAAAACAGACACACAGATCAATGGAATAGAATCGAAAGCCCCGAAATAAACCCACACATCTATGGACAGCTAATCTTTGACAAAGGAGCCAAGAACATAGATTGGGGAAAAGAAAGTCTCTTCAACAAATGGTGTTGGGAAAACTGGATAGCCATATGCAAAAAAATGAAAGTAGACCCTCACCTTACACCATACAAAAAAATTAACTCCAAATGGATTAAAGACTTGAATGTAAGACCTGAAACTGTGAAACTTCTAGAAGAAAACATAGGCAGTACGCTCTTCGACATCAGTCTTAGCAACATCTTCTCAAACACCACGTCTGACCGGGCAAGAGAAACAATAGAAAAAATAAACAAATGGGACTCCATCAAACTAAAAAGCTTCTGCACAGCAAAGGAAACCATCAACAAAACGAAAAGACAACCTAACAATTGGGAGAAGATATTTGCAAACCATACTTCTGATAAGGGCTTAATCTCCAAAATATATAAAGAACTCATGCATCTTACCAACAAAAAAACTACCAACCCAATTAAAAAATGGGCAAAAGACCTGAACAGACATTTCTCCAAAGAAGATATACAGATGGCCAACAGACACATGAAAAGATGTTCAAAATCATTAACTATCAGGGAAATGCAAATCAAAACTACAATGAGATATCACCTCACACCCGTCAGAATGGCTATAATTAACAAGACAGGAAACAACATGTGTTGGAGAGGATGTGGAGAGAAGGGAACTCTCATATACTGCTGGTGGGAGTGCAAACTGGTGCAGCCACTATGGAAAACAGTATGGAGATTCCTCAAAAAATCAAGGATAGAACTACCATATGATCCAGCCATCCCACTGCTGGGTATTTATCCAAAGAACTTGAAAACACCAATTTGCAAAGGTACATGCACCCATGTGTTCATTGCAGCGTTATTCACAATAGCCAAGACTTGGAAGCAACCTAAGAGCCCATCAAGGGACGAATGGATAAAGAAGCTGTGGTATATATACACAATGGAATACTACTCAGCCATAAGAAACGATGAAATCCAGCCATTTGTGACATCATGGATGGACATTGAGGGTATAATGCAAAGTGAAATAGAGGGAGAAGGTCAAATACCGCATGATTTCCTTCATTAAGTAGTAGATAATAACAACAATAAACAAACACATAGATACAGAGATTGGATTGGTGGTTACCAGAGGGGAAGGGGGAGGGGAGGGTGAAAGGGATGTTTCGGTACATGTGTGTGGTGATGGGTTGTAATTAGTATTTTGGTGGTGAACATGATGTAATCTATGCAGAAATAGAAGTACAATGATGTACACCTGAAATTTTTACAATGTTATAAACCAATGTTACTGCAATAAACAAAAAATTAAAAAATAAAATAAAATAAAAATAAATAAATACAAGACAGCGGAAAAAAAAAAGCAGAATCAATAAAGGTTTCATTGGATGAATAAATGAATTTCAAAAGAATAAATGAAGGAATAAATAAATAGCAGGCGCTGTCACTGCATATTCTGCTGAGTGAATCTGAGCACAGTCTGAGCAGCACTGATATTTCTGGCTCTGTGGCCCCCACACTTTCAACTCCCAGTTAATGGATATAAATGCCATCCAAGCATTGCAGAGGGGGCCATTCCCTACTGGAGATAGCATTTTATTTTGTAATTCACAAAAACAAAGAGGGATATTTTTGGAATTTGTGCTTATGAGCCCAGATTCTAAATTCCCTCTGCTACTCACACCACATGGGGCAGCCCTGAGATTGGGACCTTAGCATGAGCAGCCTCTTTCTGAGCCCTTCTCCCAATGAGACCATCATTATTATGCTTGCTGTGGAGTACCAAGGAGAGAAGAAACAAACCCTGCAAGTTTTCCAAGGAAATGATCTGTATTATTTGCCACTTAAGCCTATCCTCACCAGTGAGAGTCCCAAATAAAAAGAGAAAGACTTCCACACTTCTCTCTCTCTCCATCTCTCTCTCCCATCCTCACACACACTATTATATGTATGCATGCAAATTTATGTATATATGTCTATATATACCTGTGTGTGTTATGCAACTGTATCATGGTATAAGAATTCAGAATTATTTTTTTCTTGTCTCTATTTTTCAATATTTTATATCTCTGAATATTTTCATCATAGGACAGCCTCGATGAAAATAAAAGAGAATTTGGTATAGAGATACAGTGAAGGAGAAAAACCACTGTAGACAGGTAGGCCATGGCATGGAGAGTAGACACATGAAGATTTAAAAAAGAAAAAGGCCTGCGTCCTGCTTCCCTCCAAGCTCTAGCAGTCCTATCCAGAAAGGTAACTAGGGTAACATAGAGGAAAGCTCACTAGGAATTGGGAACTGGACAAACTGGGTTTGACAACTGTTTCTGCAAATTGTTTAACTTTCCAGAGACTCAGTTTCTCAATATGGGGATAATAATACCTACTTCACAATATTACTGGAGGATTATATAAGACGTTTCTAAAACGTGCAATGTGGAGAATTTTTTTTAAATGTTTTATCTAAACTAGAGGTTCTCGGTGCCGGCCTGGTGGCGCCAGCAGTTAAGTGCGTGCGCTCCGCTGCAGCGGGCCCGGGTTCGCCGGTTCGGATCCTGGGCGCACACCGATGCACTGCTTGGCAAGCCATGCTGTGGCGCTGTCCCATATAAAGTGGAGGAAGATGGGCACGGATGTTAGCCCAGGACCAGTCTTCCTCAGCACAAAAAGAGGAGGATTGGCAGATGTTAGCACAGGGCTGATCTCCTCACAAAATAAATAAATAAATGAATAAATAAATTAGAGGTTCTCAAACTTTTTGAATTTGAGAATACCTTTTGTATGTCAAATATTTCATAGACCCCCCCAACATACACAAACACACACATACACACACACACACACACACACAAGATAACAGTGATGATTGAGAAAATGTGACAAAAAGCTACTATGTACTTCACACCTACTAGGATGGCTTACCACACACACAAAAAAAGGGAAATAAGCGTTGGTGATGGTGAGGATGTAGAGCAACTGGAAGCATTATACATTGTTGGTGGGAATGGAAGAAGGTACAGCCACTGTGGAAAACAGCTTGGTGGTTCCTGAAAAAGTTAAACATGGAATTACCGTATGACCTAGCAATTACACTCCAAGGTACATACCCAAGAGAAATGAAAACAGGGACTCAGACACTTGTATGCTGATGTTCATAGCAGCATTATTCACAATAGCTAAAAGGTAGAAACAACCCAAATGTCCATAAACAGATGAGTAGAACATTATTCAGCCATAAAAAGGAATGAAGTTCTGATAAGGTCTACAACGTGGATGAACCTTGAAAACATTATGCTAAGTGAAAGAAGCCAGCCACAAAAGGGCAAATATTGTATGATTTGACTTATATGAAATATCTAGAATAGGCTAATACATAAAGACAAAGTAGATTAGAGGTTACCAGGGGCTGGAGCAAAGGAGAGTGGTGAGCTATTGCTTAATGGGTACAGAGTTTCCATTTGGGGTGATGAAAAAGTTTTGAAAATAGATAGTGGTAATGGCTGCACAACATTGTGAACGTAATGAATGCCACTGAATTGTACACTTAAAAAAGGTAAAAATGGCAAATTTTATGTTTTTATATATATATATATATATAGCCACAATTTTAAAAAACAAATGAAAGAAGCTACTATGAATTCATTAATGACTTGCATACAAATATGAGATATATTGATTATTCGATCTGCATATGGATTTGTAGACCACTTACATGGGTCCCAGTCCTCCCATCTCCACCACCCACCCACCCTGATAGAGAATCACAGATCATTCAAGTGAATACACAAGTTACTCCTCAAAAATCTGGATAACAGCCTCAATTATTCACTTTGTGTGAGAACATAGACTTAGCCACTGGTGGAGTTTGATACAAGGCTGTATGCATAGCAAATATTTACTAAGTGCTTCCTCAATAAGTGGGTCTCTTTAGTACAATATCCAAGCACCAGTTCATATGAGCCAATTGGAGACTTTGTGAATAAATGTGTGTGTGTGTGTGTGTGTGTGTGTTTGTTGGGGGAAGGGGGGCAGTAGGTGAGAAGTGTTATAAGAAACAGAAAGGGCTTGCCCTTGAATCCTGGCTAATTGCTTCCTTTCAGGAGAAGCACCAAGGACGGAGCAGCTTGGCATTTGCCCCATGCTGGTTCCTGCAGGTGCAAAGGGAGGACTGCTGTTAATGCGACAGAGAGGTGCCCTGCTGCACATGGCACACAGATAAATAGGTCTGGAGCCTCCAGAGCTGGCAGCCTACTGCCTTTCATGGGCCTTAAAAGGGAATCAGAATGAAAATAAAAAAAGGTCGCTCTTAGGATCTGTGGTCGTCGCCATTGCTGGAAGTAAATATGAGGCATCTGGGAGAAACAGAGCCTATATACAAAAGTTTACATAAAACTGAACTGGATAGGGAGATGGGGAGGGCGGTTGGAGATGTTAAGAATAGAAAAGGAGACAGAGCATCCTTTCAAAATATATTGAGAGCTTCTACCACTCATCATTCAGCAAGAGTTAATGAATCTAAATTCCTACATTGCCCCCAGTATAAACAGTACCAAACATTACTACGAAATGATTTCTTTTCTCTTCACTCCTTAAAAATTAGCCAAAATTACAAGCTGATTTCTTTGCCTTAAATGGGTTTGTTTTTTCCTCTGGAGTGTGCATGTGAAAATGTATTCAACTTACGGATGTCATTGATCAATTTTTAAACAAGTTGTTGGAAGTTGCTTTCGGTGGCCGTACTTTAAAGTAATCAGCCACTATACACTGGAAGCATTTCAGATACATTCATTTCATTATCTGATCTCAATAAAGCTTAATCTACCAATAAAGGGATTACCTTCTTTGTAGCTAGAGCAAAATCAGCCAATACACTCAATTCTATTAAGTGATCCCTATTTTCCCACTCATGTTATAGGGTTGGAGACATGTTTTATTTAGGGGGAAATTGATCCTTCTGTAAAATCAAATTGCTCTTTATAATGCGCAATTCTTTCTTTAAAAACCACTCATTTCTACTTATGTCTGTGTGTGCGTAAATATAGCTCTGAAAGAATATACACTCAACTTTTACTTTGGTTACTTCTAGGGTAGCATGTGGGATGGGAGAGAGGTCACAGTGAAATATGAATGGGGAACTCTACTGTTTCTATATTCTACATTCTTTGAATTTTTTCACAGTGAGTATATAATTACTTTTACAATTAATAATTAAAAAACAAAGACAAATGAAGTTCTATGGGTGGGAGGGAGTAAGACTAATAAAACATCACCTATAACACCATGCAAAATAATTTACTTTTTTCTCGTTTTATAAAGTATTAGAGAGAATAGTATCATGAACCCCAGTGGACTCATCACCTAGGTTCAACAATTATCAATTCCTGGCTGATCTTGTTTCCTTCATACTGCCTCACACACTTAAACACCCACACAGACAAATTTGTTAAAGCAAATCTCAAACATTATATTATTTTATCTGTAAATGCTTTACACATTTTAGCTGAAACTATAGAACAGTACAAGCAACTTTTCAGGATCCTATCGACTTCCTAAAAATGTGTTTTCAAAAAGAAAGAGAAGGCAGGTTTTACAAGGATGGAAATGTGATTTTCTGAGAACCAACACAACCTTCTTATACATATAGTAAATCATCCAAATCTAGTCCACTTAATCAATGACTAAGAAAATGCAGTCAAATAGGGCAGAACCAAAGAACAGCAGGTAAGTTAAAAAAATGAGTTCAAGATACATCTCTCCGCCACTTCTGAGCCTTAAAGCAAAGCGTGCAAATACTTTCTTGCCAGTTAATTCTTCACAGCTAGATCTAAGCATTTGAGAGAGAAAAAATTGTTGCTGCAACCTCACAAAATGACTGATGAATTATTCATGCAGTCAGTGAACTGAAATCTGCAACCTATGGCTTCCCTGAGCTTCCTCATGACAGGTGAATACAGCACCAAGCATGCTTTTTTATTATTATTATTATTATTATTATTATTTTTGTGTGTGAGGAAGATCAACCCTGAGCTAACATCCATGCTAATCCTCCTCTTTTTGCTGAGGAAGACCTGCTCTGAGCTAACATCTATTGCCAATCCTCCTCCTTTTTTTTCCCCCCAAAGCCCCAGTAGATAGGTGTATGTCATAGTTACACATCCTTCTGGTTGCTGTATGTGGGACGCGGCCTCAGCATGGCCAGACAAGCAGTGCGTCGGTGCGCACCCGGGATCCGAACCCCGGCCGCCAGCAGCGGAGCGCGCGTGCACCTAACTGCTAAGCCACGGGGCCGACCCTGCACCACGCATGCTTTAAAATTTAGGCCAGAGCTTACACGGTGTAACTTGCATTCTCTCTCTTACCAGGGCTAGAGACTTTAAGGTCCCTCCCTCAAAGCTGAGGAGCAGCCTGGATGGATGCCCAGTCTCTCCCTCCCCCCACACACTCCCACCTCTGCTCAAGACTTAATTTCTGGCCCATGGCTATTAACTTTAAGAAGACTGCCTCTTCTCTTCAAAGCATAAGCAGGTTTCAGTCTAGGGATGTTGCCTTGGCTCATGACCTCTAACATTTAGCCCAAATATGAAAGTCCTCTAGCTTTAAAAATTCTTTTAGGTCTTTTCCTTAGGCACATGAAGCTGGTTGAGAAACAGTTCACCTTACCATTATCCCTGATGTGTATCAAACCAACATTCACCAACCTAGACAATTGTCTAAGTGGCCTATTTCAAAGCCGTTTCACATACACTGTTCATTTTATCCACACAATTCTGTGGCGCAAACAAGGTAGGCATTCTTATCTCCATCTTACAGATGGGGAAACAGAAGCCCACAGAGATTAAACGATGTGTCAAAGATCTCCCAGCTATAGAGGATAATCAGGTTTGAACCCAGGTCTTCTGATTTCTAGTCTATTGCCCTTTCTACTAAATCAGAGATTGGCAATCTGCAGGCCAAACTCAGCCTCTGAACATGTGTAGCCAACATTTAAAAGTCAGGAAGGTCATTTTCTTCTTTTTGTAGCATATAAGCAAATAACAAGCCCCAAATCACATGAATTTAGACCCTTAGGCTGTGAGCACATCCTAAGTGCTACATTATAGACTTGGCTCCCGCGGTGACAACAATGACTGCAGCAGTTTGGATACTTAGGGAATCTCGATTTGTCCTCATTAACTCTGTAAGTTGTGCTCTTGAATGTAGACTTTGCCATTGCCTGGTCATTAGAATACTTTTTGATAAGGAGGATGATTTACCACAAATATGACTGGCAGTAATACCTGAGCATTCAACAATATGCTAGGAATGGACCCAACAAAAATAAACACCAGATCAACAGGTTAGTAAGTCCCCATTGCAAGGAGACAACGTTATAGACTCAGAATTGCCCGTAGCTAAATAACCAAGCTTGATAAGTATACAAATGTTCTTCTCCCCAGTGCTGGTCATCCTGTCCCCATCTTACTTCCAATGAAGCAAAGACTCTTTGGCAATGCACTCTGCACCTCATCATGGAGTGGATATAGGAGGGAAAGGGGGTGTTTGCAGGCCTGCCTATCACGCACTTATGATAACAAATTGCTCTCCTATTTGGGGAAGAAGCCATAACTTGTGCTATCTCTGTGCCTCCATAAGTCAGCAGGTTCCTTTGGCTGGCAAATGCAATCCATGTTACCTTCCCATTTCTTTCATAGGCCTAGTGATCATAACGGGGATGGGATCAGCACTTACTTGTCAAAACTTGTCAGATCGTACAAAATTATACAAGTTTGACACTATTGTGCCACCCTAGCTCTGGTAGGGCTCTGATCCTTGATTTTTTACAGGATGGTATTTGTTCCAGTGGAGTGAATCACATAACAAAGGCCTGTGAAAGTATTGGTAGGGTTAGGCTGACATTAAAAGGATAATCTTGTTTGGATCTTTTAAACAGATCAAAAGCAAAAACTTAGGTAACAAGGGAGTCATTCTTAGTTCTCACACCCCTGGGCCATGTCACATAGTGAATTTACTGTGGACCAATAAAGAAAAAATAATTGCCCTCGAGAGTCAATGTCAAGATGCACCTATGACGCTCTAAGATGGCCACACTCAGGGTGTACCTCTATGGATCACCAGAACCTACAGGTATGTAATTCAAATACCACTTCTTTCTTTTGGAAGTTGAGCATAAGAGCCTAGGTTTTATCCTTGATGTTTGGAGAAATAACCTGGTTGCTGTCACTGAACCTGAGAAGGTCCATGCATCAAGTAAAGTGGAGCCAAAGAGCTTTGGCATGGATATGCTCAAGCATTTCCTTGATGACTTATATCTATCAACTTATTTAGCTCTTGGTACTTTCTACCACTTTATTCAGTGCCTGAAGAATTGATTAAGTTGGGTTTTTGTGATGGTTCATTTTATGTGTCAACTTGACTGGGCCAGAGGGTGCCCAGATATTTGGTCAAACGTTATTCTGGATGAGATTAACATTTGAGTTGGTAGACTGAGAAAAGCAGATTGCCCTCCCCAATGTGGGTGACACTTATCCAATCACTTAAAGGCCTGATTGGAACAAAAAAGCTGAGTAGGAGAGAATTCCTTCTGCCTGACTGCCTTTGAGCCAGGACATTGTTTTTTTCCTGCATTCAGACTTGAACTGAAACCTCAGCTCTTCTGGGTCTTGAGCCTGCTGGTTTTCAGACAGAAACGACACCACTGGCTCTCCTGGGTCTCCAGCTTGCTGACTGCAGACTTGCGACTTGTGAGCCTCCATGAGCATGTGAGACAGTTCCTTATAATAAATCTCTCTGTCTCTCTCTCTGTCTCTCTCTCTGTCTCTGTCTCTCTCTCCCTCTCTCTATCTCTGTACACACACACACACCCACAAACGCACACATATCCTATTGGTTCTGTTTCTCCGGAGGCCCCTGACTAATACAGTTTTGGTGTGCCTGAAAAATTTATGAACTACAGAAGATTTGTAAATTTTAGAAATAGACTGATACACTTAAAATTATTTGTCCTGTGTCTGCTATGTGCTAGGCACTGAGAAAATTACTATGAGATAAATAAGGAGGATCAAAACATCGGCCCTGTCCCTCAAGAAACTTACAGTCTAGTCAGACATTTGTGTACATTTAATATAATATAGATATATGTACCATAAAATACATTCAAAATATTCAGATGACAGGGAGACGACTTCTGGCTGGAAAGACTCAAAGGAGCCTTCATGGAGGAAGTGGCATTTCAGCTGGCTCTTAAAGAATGAATAGGCCTAACACATGGAGTGATAGAAGAAAATTCGTTTCAGGAGAAGGAGCTAGCATGAGCAGAGGCAGAGAGATGGAAACACATCCACCTTTCACAGGAAGAATAGAGCAATTCAGTCCAGCTGGATTGTCGGGTCTGTAGAGAAGTAAAAAAGAAGTCTGAAGAGGTTGGCTGGGGTCAGATTTTAGAGCATCATAAATGCTAGGCTAAGCAGTTTGGACTTTATTGAGTAAATAGTGAGGAGAGGGCCAGCCCCATGGCTTAGCGGTTAAGTGCGCGTGCTCCGTTGCTGGCGGCCCGGGTTCGCATCCCGGGCACGCACCGATGCACTGCTTCTCCGGCTATGCTGAGGCCACGTCCCACATGCAGCAACTAGAAGGATGTGCAACTATGACACACAACTATCTACTGGGGCTTTGGGGAAAAAATAAATAAATATATAAAATTATAAAAAAAAAAAAGAGTGCATGAATAGTGAGGAGACACTGAAGGGTTGGATCAGAATTGTGTTTAGGATGATCGATGTTGCAGCAGTGTGTACTTTGCACAGGAGTCCATTACACTATTACATATTTGTTTTAAACAAAATTTGAACAGATCTGCCAGTGAATTGGATATGTTAAATGAGGAAAAGAGAAAAATCAAAGATGGCTCAGGATTAGACTGAATCTTAGAGTTCGAGGACACATTTGATGTCATTTAGTCTTGCTCCCTGACTCTACAGAGGGTAAACGAGGCCGGAGGAGGTAAGTGATTTGTCCAGAAAGCAAATAGAGAAGTGAGGACTAAAACTAAGGGGTCTTGATTGGCATCTGAAGGGACAGTAGAACCATTAATAGAAATAGAGAGAACATATTTCAAGGGAAAGATGAGGAGTAAGTTTTGGATTATTTGAATTTGAGATGTCTCTACAACATCCAAGCAGAGACAGGGAAATGAGCTATGCAAATCCAGAGTTAGTCTCCGTGGACCCACCCCTACCTCTTCAGAAACACCCCATTTTCTCCTCTGTTGTATCTTCACCTCTTCCTCTTTATTTGCTCCTTCTTGTAAGGATTAAAGATGTTTATATCACTCCAATCTTAACAAAAAATAAAACAAACCTGTTACCACCCTCCTCGTTTATATATATATATCAGTTTCTCAGGGGAAAAAACCTGTATGTATCCATAAATTTGTAAAATGGCTCTTCTCAGATAAGGAAAACTACACAACCCAATCTCTTCCCTTTTTGTCTCTGCTGCTTGGAAACAACTCAATTCACTTACCTGTCAGCATCTGCTCTGCCTAGTTTCTGTAAAACACAGCTATTCTGTTTAAACCTTAATTCTCTTATTTTGCCTTATGTATGAGTCTGTAAATATCATCAGGTCCTCCAGAAAGGATACATCTTAAATAAAATAACTCCTCAATTTGAAGCTATAAATACATCAGGCTGGACCTGACCAGGATTCAACAGAAATGAGCCCTTAAGAAAAAACTCAGGGGCCGGCCTGGTGGTGTAAGTGGGTAAGTGCACACACTACACTGCGGCGGCCTGGGGTGTGCAGGCTGGGACCCCAGGCACGCACCAACGCACCACTTGTCAAGCCATGCTGTGGCGGCGTCCCATATAAAGTAGAGGAAGATGGGCACAGATGTTAGTTCGGGGCCAATCTTCCTCAGCAAAAAAAAAAAAAGAGGAGGATTGGCGTAGGATGTTATCTCATAGTTGATTTTCCTCACAACAAAAAAAAGAAAGAAAGAAATAACTCAACACAAATGATTGAGACCAAGTTTAGGAAACATATTTCTCGTTAAATGAAGAGCAGATAGAAATTTTAACTTTCACAGTAATTTCTTAATTATCCACATACTGATAATAAATAGAAGAGAAAAAAAACACAAACCAATAGATCATCCCAAATTGTTTTAGTTTAATTTTGGAATCAACCAATATATATTTCTTGGACCTCTGCTGTGAGCTCAATCCAGGATTTCACTATCTATTTTAAGAGACAACAAACAAGGAGCAAATTTAGCAGCAAACCTGCCACATTCAACAAATATTCAGCCAGACTATATCCATTCATCTATTGGTGGATACAGGTTGCTTCCACCTTTTGGCTGTTCTGAATAATGCTGCTATGAACATGGGTGTACAAGTATCTGTTTGAGTACCTGCTTTCAATTCTTTTGTGTACAGACCTAGGAGTAGAATCGCTGGATTATACGGTAATTCTACATTTACCTTTTCAAGGAATTACCAAACTGTTGTCCACAGTAGTTGCAACCTTTTACATTCCGGCCAGCAATGCATGAGGGTTCTAATTTCTCCATAACCTCCCCAATACTTGTTACTTTCCATTTTTTTGGTGGTAACCATCCTAATGGATGTGAAGTGGTATGTTATTTTGGGTTTGATTTGCATTTCCTTAAGAACTAATGATGATGAGCATCTTTTCATGTGCTTATCGGCCTTGTGTATATCTTCATTGGAGGAATGTCTGTTCAGGTCCTTTGCCCATTTTTGAATTGGGTTGTTTAGTTTTTTGTTGTTGAGTTGTAGGAGATCTTTATGTATTCTGGATATTAATCCCTTATCAGATATATGATTTGCAAATGTTTTCTCCTGTTTTGTGGGTTATCTATTCACTGTGTTGATAGTGTTCTTTGATGAACAAAAGCTTTTAATTTTGATAAAGTCCAATTTATCTAATTTTTGTCCTGTGGCTCGCTTTTTTTGGTGTCATATCTGAGAATCCATTGCCAAATCCAAGTACAGGAAGAATTACCCCTATGTTTTCTTCTAAGTGTTTTATAGTTTTACCTCTTACATTTAGGTCTTTGATTCATTTTGAGTTGATTTTTGTATATGTTTGTCAGGTAAGGGTCCAACTTCATTCTTTTGCATGTAAATATCTAGTTTCCCCAGCACCATTTGTTGAAAAGACTATCCTTACCCTACTGAATGGCCTTGGCACCCTTGTCAAAATTCTATTGACCATATAGGTAAGGGCTTATTTCTGGGCTCTGTATTTTATTCCATTAGTGTATATATCTGTCCTTATGCCAGTTCCACACTGTTTTGTTTACTATTGCTTTGTAGTAATCTTTGAAGTCAGGAAGAGTTAATCTTCCAACTTTGTTCTTCTTTTTCAAGATTGTTTTGGCTATTCAGGGTCCCCTGAAATTCCATAGGAATTTTAGGATGGGTTTTTCTATTTTTGCAAAAAACTGTTGGAATTTTGATAGGGATTATGTTCAATCTGTAGATGACTTTGGGTAGTACTGTCATCCTAATAATAAGCCTTCCAATCCATGAACACAGGATATCTTTCCATTTATTTAGGTCTTTGCAAAGGGTTCCTGGACCCATTGCCAATGTGTGTGTGTGAAGGCTTCTCCACACCAACAAGCAGTTCTCAGATGCCAGCAGAGAGTCTGAGACTTCCACTCAATTCTGACACTATCTATCCAGAGATAGAATCAGATTTCACAGGTAAAGGGCTCAGTCTACAAGACCACCCTCCTCAGGGTTGATTAATTTGCTAGAATGACTCATAGAACTCAAGAAACATTTTACTTACTAGATTAATGATTTATTACAAAGGCTATGAATCAACAGCCAGATGAAGAGATATATAGAACAGGGTCCCACAAAAAGGAGCTTCTGTCCTCGTGGAGCTTGGGGCCCAGCACGATGACATGTGGAAGCCTTCTGATTCCCCAGTGTGGAAGCTCTCCGAAAAGGGGCTGATGAGCTGTCCTTTTGGGTTTTTAAGGAGGCTTTATTATGTAGTCATGACTGACTAAGTCATTGGCCATTGGCAATTGATTCAACCTCAAACTCCACCCCCCACCCCCCCACCCCCGGAAATCAGGGGGTGTGACTGAAAATTCCAATCCTCTGATCACATGGCTGGTTCTTCTGGCAACCTTGGGTGTAGTCCATAAGTCACCTCATTAATATAACAAAAGACACCTGTATCACTCTCAACACTTAGGAAATTCCAAGGGTCTTGGGAGCTGTAAGCCGGAAACTGTGGACAAAGACCAAATATATATGAGAAATATATTTTGTTCATATGAATGATCAAATATATATATATATCTTATAAATCACAATATTACAGTCTTTAGTTATTTTCAGAAATGTTTTGTAGTTCTAAGTGTACAAGACTTTTGTTAAATTTAGTTCTCAGAATTTTCTTCTTTTTTTTTTCTTTTTGTGAAGAAGATCAGCCTTGAGCTAACATCCATGCCAATCCTCCTCTTTTTCTGCTGAGGAAGACCTGCCCTGAGCTAACATCTATTGCCAATCCTCCTTTTTTTTCCCTTTTTCTCCCCAAAGCCCCAGTAGATAGTTGTATGTCATAGTTGCAAATCCTTCTAGTTGCTGTATGTGGGATGCCGCCTCAGCATGGCCAGACAAGCGGTGCGCTGGTACGCGCCTAGGATCCGAACCTGGGCCACCAGTATTGGAGCGCACCCACTTAGCCACTAAGCCACAGGGCCGGCCCCAGAATTTTATTCTTTTTGGTACTATTATAAATGGATTTCTTTTCTTAATTTTCTTTTTGGATTGTTCATTGTTAGTGTATAGAAATGCAACAGATTTTTTGTGCAATTGCATTTTATCAGTACATTTCTTTTACCAGGAAACCATAATATGGTTGTTCAGCACTCTAATTCATCTGGCTGTTCACGCATTTTTATGAGTGACCACCTACTTTATTATATGAACCATGACACTTTCTAGAGAGAAAGGGGGCACTATCACACAGGGGAAACAGGTGTTAATTTGAATTTTCCAGGGGAAAGCAGGATGTATGGTCACTCTACCTACTGAAGGATATGTAGACGGTTTCAATTTTTTATAACTCTCCTGCATCTAACTACTTTTACCTTAGTGCTATAGTAATTTATAAACATGTTTTATATCCTGTACCAGTCTGCCAGTTCCTTGAAGATAAAAACAATTTCCCACTGCCTTTGTATCTCCCAGCGTCTAGCACAGTGCCTTAAATGTAGTAAATACCCAAGAAAGGTCCGTTGGATGAATGATGACCCTTATTTGTCTCCACAGAAATCCTTGGTCTTCTACCCACAGAGTCCCTCTGACTGGCAACTCCTCACACAGAACTGCTACTAGTAAATAAAGGAGATGTGACCTGTGACCTAAGGTAAATAAAACACTTAATCATAGGGTTTAAAAGATTATCTTCAAACAAGCCACAGAACTCAGCCAACCATACAATGGGATCCATCAAGATGGCAAAGTCATTTCCAATTTGTGCAAAGATTACAGAATAATATTGTTTTTCATTAAAAATCTGGATAAATGACTGGTTAAGTCTCACCCTCTCAAGTCACTTCCAATAGCCATAATTTATTTGGGGATTTGAGATAACAGGTGAGTTCTGCAGATAATGTGATGTGTCCTCAGGCATTTTAAAACATATCCAGGTATTATACTAAACGGTAACCCAATTTATATGTGTCACTGTTCTATTAGATCCCAAGTGATGTACTGTATGTGTTTTTTCCTTTGGATGACGAATACAAAAGAATCAAGCTGGACCCCTACCTCACACTATATACCAAAGTCAACTCAAATGGATCAACAACCTAAATGTAAGATATAAAACTCTTAGAAGAAAACATATGGGTAAACCTTCATGATCTGGGATTTGGCATATCCATACTTGGCTGATGGGAAAGCAAAATGTTACAGCCATTTAGAGAATAAGGTCACATTAAGCTGCAAGTGTGATGCTCACCCAATTTTCCTAGATGAACTCCAGTTTTTCTTTGTAAGTCTTAGTAATAATAAATCTGGTTTTTCATCTGTTCAGTGTATGACGCCTGTTAAGGCGGATGCTTCTTCCCAATTCCTGATGTTTTCTTCCATAGGAGGGGGTTCATTTATTGTAACACTCCAAGACTCTTGCCACCTCTTCACAAATGAAACTACAGGATAGGTGGAATGACTTATATGTTTAATGAATCTAGGGAGAACAAAGTAGGTATGCTAGGCTCAGAGCCTTCTTCTTTCTCCTTTTAGAGCAAACCTTCTAATAGAGTGCTCTTTCATGTTGTAAATTTTCTCTGGGCAGACATGTTGGCCCTGGTCCATTGCTGCCATGAATGAGCAGGTAAGTATGTCAGTTAGCTTTTACCATGTAACAAACCAATCTCAAATTTAGTGGCTGTATTAGTTTCCTGGGGCTGCTGTAACACAGTACCACAAACTGAGTAGCTTAAAACAGAAATTTATTCTCTCACAGTTCTGGAGGTTAGAAGTCTGAAATCAAGGTGTCAGAAAGGCCACATTCTCTCTGAAGGCTCTAAGGGAGAATCTGTTGCATGCCTTTCTCTTAGCTTCTGGTGATGACCAGCGATCCTTGGCATTCCTTGGCTTGTAGAAGCATCAGTTCAATCTCTGCCTCCATAGTCACATGGCATTCTTCCTGTGTGTCTGTCTCTGCTTCTTCTCTTCTTCTTATAAGGATACCAGTCATGTTGGATTAAGGGCCCACCCTACTGAGTATGACCTCATTGTAACTTATATCTTAATTATATTTGCAAAATCCTGTTTCCAACTAAGGTCACATTCACAGGTACCAGGGGTTAGGACTTCATTATGTCTTTTGAGGGGACATGATTTCAACTCACAACAGAAGCTTAAAACAGTAAACATTATTCCTCACAATTCTATTGGTTAGCTGGACAGGATCTTCTGATCTAGGTTGGCTCAGTTGGGGCTAGATGGTCTACTATAGCCTTACTCACACGTCTGGGGCCTCGTCTGGGACAGCTGAGATGACTGGTACAGCTGAGGCCTCTGTCTACATGATCTCTCATCCTTCATGAGTCTAGCATGAGATTTTTCTCTCGTTCATGGAAGGTTTCTCAGTAATAAGAGGGGGAAAGCTTCAATGTGCAGGAATTTTTCCAAGTATCTGTTTGTGTCATATTTTCTAATGTTCCATTGATCGAAGAAAATCACATGGCTGATCCCAAAGTAAGTGTGTTGGGGGGGACTACCCAGGGAGGTATGAACAAATCGGTGCCATTACTCTAACAATCTAGCACAGTAAGTATATCTAGTTTTGAGGTTAAGCATTCACAGTTCCACATGCTTCAGATATAAGTCATGTTTTCTAACTTAACCGTTAATGGTAATAAAAGTGACATTATAGTCTCTGTCTGGCACTTCTTCATCTTTCTGCTCAATTTTCTTTCAAAAATAGGATGAGCTATTTACGGGAGCCCCCACAATTTCATCATCCTTTTCATATCACTTCTAAGAAGTGATAGCATCATTTATTCATTCAACAAGCATCTATTGCAAATATATTATGTGGCAGGTACAAGAGATGCGGTGGTGAATTAGTAAGACAGTCTCTACCATAACAAAGCTTACATTCCAACTCCCAGTTTAAAAGTCAGGTGATGGTGAAGCCAAATAGCAGCTTGGGGTGAAGAGAGGCCTCATCTCCTTCCCATAATCTCTAAAAGCCAGCATCCCCTCAGTGCCACCACAGGGAAACACAGTATCTATCAAAAAATTTGCATGCTGTGTAAACAGCCTCAAAACTAGTATCCTAGCACCTTCCAACAAGATCCCTTCCCACAGCCTCTTCTACATAGAAATTCCGGAGTGGTCACCAAACTCAGTATTTCTCCAACTCTTTTATATGCCCAAACTAATTTAGAGGCTATGCAACTGGCTAAATTGCACCAACAGTCTGGTTTCACCATAGCTTGAAATGCTGGTCATAAGGTAATCCCGGAAAGTCACCCTTAATTTATATTTTGCATTTTTGAAACAGCTTTATTGAGATATAGTTCACATACCATATAATTCACACATTTAAGGCTTACAATCCAATGTTTTTTTCATATATTCACAAAGTTGTGTAATCAAACACAATCAATTCTAGAACATACTCATCACCCTAAAATGAAACACAGTGCTAATGAGCAGGCAGTCCCCATTTCCCCCAGGCTGCCCAGCAATAGGCCACCACCAATCTACTTTCTGTCTCTGTGGATTTGCCTATTCTGTACAATTCTTATAATTGTAATCATACAATATGTTACCCTTTATGAGTGAATTCTGTCACTTAGCATGATGTTTTCAAGGATCATCCATGTTGGAGTATGAATCAGCGCTTCATAACTTTTTATTACTGACTAATATTCCACTGAATAGATATACTGCATTTTGTTTATAGTTCATCATGTGAGGAATGTTTGTTTCCTTTGTTGGCTGTTATGAATAATGCTGCTATAAACATTCATGTAAAGTTTTTGTGTGGATGTGTGTTTTCATTTCTCTTGGGTATACCTATACCTAGGAGTGGAATTGCTGGACATATGGCTACTCTATGGTTAAGTTTTTGAAAAACTGATAAACTCTTCTCCAAATGGTTGCAACATTTTACTTTCTCATCAGCTGAGTATGAGAGTTCCAATTTTTCCACATCCTCGACAACACTTCTTACTATATGTTTTTTTGCTTATAGCAATCCTAGTGGGTGTTCACCCTTAATTTTTACTATGCACTGGCACCTGGGTTTAGATAAACATAGAGGACTATAACCTTAGACCTTGGTACCTCAAGGTGTGCTCTGTGGAGGAGCATCATGGGCATCATCTGGAAGATTGACCGAAATTCAGAATCTCAAGTCCCAACCCAGATCTCTTGCATCAGAATCTAAATTTTAACAAGATCCTCGGGTGGATCCATTTACATCAAATACCTAGACTCGGTAAATCCAGAGAGACAGAAAACTAACTGTGGCCGCCAAGGGTAGGTAGAATTGTAAATGGGAAGTGACTGCTTAATGGACATAGGGCTCGTTTTATGGTGATGAAAAATTTTTCAAAGACTTTTGATTTCTGATTCCACATGGAAGGCATTTGGAAGTTGCCACTCCATCCTAACAAGTAAAAAGCTGAACAAACTGAAAATTTACCAACACTTCTAGGATCAATAAGACAGAGGAGGACACAGGACACACGGCTGCTGCCAATATTGGAGAGACCAACAGATGAACACAAGGAGTCACGGCTTACTGGAGCAGAGAATCACAAGCAGAAACCACTGTAGGAACCAGCGCTGGGAGAGGAGAAAGCTGAAATGTAATTGATGGATTACTGCAGGCTCAGTGTGGAAAACTCTGAGTTAAAAAATCCAGTCATGGGGGGCCTCCACAATTTTGTGAGATTGACCTCCAGAAGCTGGACCAGGTTCTCAGAGTAAATATCAGAGAAAAATTCTCTTGTGCTTTCTTCAGGGCAGAGGAGAGGGGGAGGAACCATTCTGCAATACACTACCAGAGTAATCTGTTCATAACAAGGCCTGTCCTCAAGAGAAACTAGTTAACCAGAGCCTAATCTGCTGGGGTATTATCAGAGTCTAACTGACCTGGGGGAAGGGAAATATTAAACTCCACTCAGCTCTAGCCTTCCAGGTGGCAGAAAGGAAATATCCACCTCCAGCACTCTAGCCACTCTGTTCCACCTAACAGGGGAGAAAAAACTAAGAATTTCTTGTGAAGTTCACAGTCCAGAGGCATAGGCTCACTAAAAGACTGAGACCTAATCATAGGACAGTAGAATGGTTCTCCTCCCCCCACACTTTACCACCACATTACTCAAGGCCTATTTACAGCAATTCCTTTTAGCCAGTACATCATGTCTGGCTACCAAGAAAAAATCACAAGGCATAACAAAAGACAGAAATTTGAAGAGACAAAGTAAGCACAAGAACCAGGCATGGCAGGGATGTTGGAATTATCAGGCCAAGAATTTAAAACAACTATGATTAATATGCTAATGGCTCTAAAGGATAAAGGAGACAGCATGCAAAAACAGAGAATGCAAGCAGAGAGACGGAAATACTAAGAAAAAAACAAAAAAATTCAAGAGATCAAAAACACTTACAGAAAAGAAGAATGCTTTTGATAGGATTATTAGTAGACTGGACACAGCTGAGAAAAGAATCTCTACATGAGGAGATCTCAGTAGAAACCTCTAAAACTGAAAAGTAAAGAGAACAAAGATCGAAAAAACCAGAGCAGAATATCCAAGGACTGTGGGACAACTACAAAAGATGTAATATACATGTGATGGGAATACCAGAAGGAGAAGAAAGAGAGAAAGGAACATAAGAAATATTTGAAACAATAACGACTGAGAAATTCCTCAAATTAATGTCAGACACACAATTACAAGTCTGGGAAGCTCAGAGAACACCAAGCAGGATAAATGCCAAAAAACTACACTTAAGCATATCATTTTCAAATGACAGAAAATCAAAGATAAAGAAAAATTCCTGAAAGAAGCCAGAGGATAAAAACACCTCACCTATAGAGGAACAAAGATAAGAATTACATCCATCTTTTCAGAAACCACGCAAGCAAGAAGAGAATGGAGTGAAATATTTTAAGTGTTGAGAGAAAAATATCACCAACCTAGAATTCTGTGCCCTGTGAAATTATCCTTCAAAAATGAAAAAGAAATACTTTCTTAGACAACAAAAATTGAAGGAATTTGTTGCCCGTAGACCTGCCTTGCAAGAAATGTTAAAAGAAGTTCTTTAGTGATAAGGAAAATAATATAGGTCAGAAACTCAGAGCTACATAAAGAAAGGAAGAGCATGGAAGAAGGAATAAGTGAAGGTATAATACAAAGTTTTATTTTTCTTATTCTCAATTGATCTAATAGGTAATAGTTTGTTCAAAATAATAATAACAATAATATATTCAATTATATGCTTATGTATATATTTTATGTGTTTACAAGATAAAGGATGAAGGAATTAGGAGTATTTTGATATTATAAGGTCCTTGCACTATCTGTGAAGTGATATAGTGTTATTTGAAAGTGGACTTGGATTAGTTGTAAATGTATATTGCAACCTCTAGGGCAACCAATAAAAAAAGTTAAAAAAAAAAAGAAGTATAACTGATATGCTAAGAAAGGAGAGAAAGTAGAATCATGTAAAATGCTCAGTTAAAACCACAAAAGGCAGAAAAAGAGTAGGAGATGCAAATAGGAACAAAGAACAAGGTCATCAAATAGAAAACAGCAACAAATATGGTAGATATTAATCTGACTTTATTAATAATCACTTTGAACATCAGTGGTCTAAAGGCATCAATTAAAAGACAGAGATTGTCAGAGTGGATCAAAAAATACTACCCAACTATAAGTTGTCTACAAGGAACCCACTTTAAATATATAGACATATATAGATTAAAAGTAAATGGATGGATAAAAAATATACCATGCTAACACTAATCAAAAGAAAGCAGAAGTGACTATATTAATTTCAGACAGAGCAGACTCCAAAGCAAGGAAAGTTATCAAGGATAAAGAAGACCATTATATAAACACAAAGGGTTAATTCTCTAAGAAGACAACAATGCTTAATGTGTATGCACTTAAAAACAGAGTGACAAACTATAGGAGGCAAAAACTAATAGAACTGCAAGGAGAAATGAGTGAATCCACTATCATAGTTGGAGACTTCAACACCCCTCTATCAGAAATGGACATATCCAGGAGGCAGAAAATCAGTAAGAACATAGTTGATCTCAACAACACCATCAATCAACTGGATATAATGAACGTCTATAGACTATTTCATCCTACAATAGCAGAATACACATCCTTCTTATGCTCACATGGAACATTCACCAAGACAGACCACATTCTGGGCCATAAAACACACCTTAACAAATTTAAAAGATGCCTATTCTTAGACTCCTTTATCACTAGCATTCTGTATACAAATTAGGTTCTGCCAATTTGATGTACTCACATGAGATTTGGAAGGCAGAGTAGTAAATGTGGAGACCATCTTCCTGTTATTGCAAGCACTGTTGTGAAAATGTGAGTTTTTCCTGCAAACTGCATTCCAGTGTCTAGTCTCTAATATCACTGGTATCTACAGGCAGCTGCTGGAGTGGCAGTGACAAGATTCAGCATTCTCCTGCCCAGTCCTCAACTCCATGGGTGTTAAGAGACAGCAGAAACAGTAGTAAAAGCTTCACGTTCAAGACTTTCTGTTTTCTATATCACAACTAGAGCAGTGACTTTATGAACTCAGTACTTCCAGTGGCAGCCTCCCTTCTTTGCACCTTCTTGACTATGGCAGAGGTAGTGTCTCCCCAGGTAGGACAATTCCACACTGTTTCTGGAGTCATTCTGAGAAGCCCAGACTTGAACATGTGCCTCCAACTCTTCTGAAGTTTTACCAAGCACCTAATTCCCTGTATAGATTCACTTATGCTTAACATATCTACAGTGGTTTCAGTCTCCTTTGCTGACCTCTAACTGATACAAAAGCTCTGGGTGATCCCTATTCTAACTGCTAAGAGATTCAGACTGAAGAGACAAATTAGATCTGGAGGAGTCAGAAAGGTTCCAAGGAGGATGTGGTACTTGAACTAGGCCAGGAAGAATGGAATGGATTTAGTTGGTTGAATTGAATTCAAAGAAGAGGGAATTTGGGGGCTGAGGCAACTGTCAAAGGCTTAGGGAAAGTCATTCTGTAGAGTTCATCTAGCTGTCCCACAACAACTTTCTTGAGAGGCTCTTGGTGTCTCCCTTTGAACTCTTGTGACTTGTCGTGATACTCACTAATGGGCTGAGCTTCTCATATCATAACTGGCACTGGTCTTACCTGCCCTCTGGTTTCCTTCCTTGCTAGTCTCCTGCATCAAACAGATCAAGACAGGAGCAACATAAGCAAAGACTAGAAATTAGGTTCTTCAGGCGGTGGAGGGCATTGGCCGGAGTCACAAAAATAAGAGCAGAAATTAATGACATCGAAAATAAAGAAACAACAGATGTCATTGAAATAAACAAGGCATAGATAGTCATTTAAGCATGGTAAATTGTTTAAGAGAAATGGTGAGAAGGCACACATTTTTAAAAAATACAATGAAGAAGTTATAACTATGGGGACAATTGAGATTTTTAAAATAATAATACCTTAAATAAAAACATCTAAACACCTTGTGCCAGGAATTTTTCTAATTCTTTAATGCCCTGAATGACTCTGAGAGATAAGTACCATTGATATTTTTGTTTTATGAAAGGGAAACTGAGCCATAGAGAAGTCAAGTAACTTGTGTTAGCTAATAATAGCTAGAGAATAACACCAGAATTTGAACACAAGCACTCTGACTCCAAAGCCTTCATTCCTAACCACAGGATACTATGCAGGATTTTATATCAATAAAATAAAATTACAACACTGTTTACAATGAGGAAAAGTGCGAAGCAATCTAATTGTTCCTTGGCAGAGGAATGGAAAAAGAAACTGTGGTTTATTCACACGATATACAATATAGCCCATTAAAATATAATAGAGCAACCTGTATCAAATTATATATATCTCAAAAACATAATACTAAATGAAAAACCTAAGTTGTGAAATAATACAAACAGCAAGATTCTATTATATACAAATTGTTAAAACACACAGGGGTGGAAAAGTATCCAGGGGTGGGAAAACTACCCACCAAAGGCCACATTGGGCCCTCAGCCTGTCTTTGTATGTCCAGGATCCAAGAATGGTTTTTACCGTTTTGAAGTGTTGTTTAAAAAAAAGAAGGCAGAATATTCAACAGAGACTCACAAAGTCTGAGATATTTACTGTCTGGCCTTTTACAGAAAGAGTTGGCTGACCTTTTCTGTTTCGTGGAGACACATGCATATATAGGAAACATACATGGGAATGATGCACACCCATCTCCGGAGGGAAAGGAGAGGGAAACAGATCTGTGCCACTCGGTGTCTTTACAGAAAGGAATCAGAAGCGAATACGGCAAAATGTTAACATCTGTTTTATCCTGGGGAGTGCAAAGGTGTCTGGTATATTTAGTTTGAATGTTTGAAATGCTTCATCATTACAAGTAACATTTTAAGAATCTAATGAGTTCATGTAAAAATATTGAAGCCACCCAGCAAAAACTGGAATAAGAACATATGAAATTTAAAAGTCACAGGCTAAACTTTGTAGAGAAGTGTGGGGAGGTAGGGAAGGGAGGTGGGCACTGAGAGGGGCATCAGGCCTTCTGGGTACCCTGAAAGAAAGGCAGGGGCAGGTGTGGAGACTTCCAGAGAGCTCTGCCATTTTGCAGTTTCCCTGTGTTTGCTACTTTCCTCACACCTTATTTACTTTTCTTTAGTGATTAGCTATACAAACTTTTAAGTGCTTTTGAAAATACAGTTTTTTAAGTCTCAGACCCCTTTGAGAAACTGATCAAAGCTTCTGATGTCTCACAGAAGAAGAATGCATGCACCACTTTGCAGGTTAAGATTTACGTAATGAGGCAAGAGGAAAGAATGTTCCACCTGGCTCCAAGGGTCACAGCAATTTATAGGCTATGAGCTGCTTCCCTTCACTTTGAGGTGATTCCTCTCTTGGCAGGTATACAACAAAAAAACTGGGATTCCAGCAATTCCAAGTCAATTTCCTCCTCTAGTGAAGCGTAAGGGGAGAATATAGGAGAGAGGGTCAATTTTCCCCTTTCCCAGGCCAAACACTGTGAGGCTGCCTGGACCTCCTTCTTCACCTTCACCCAGGGTGTCTTGGCAGCCCCACAGTTCCCCTTTCACCCTGGACTCTACTGTTGAGCTGGGGGCTGCCGCAGCACATCACCACTCTTAGCCTCTTTACTAGAATCACAGAGTTGGAAAGAAAAGTAAAATTCCAGTGGGCCAGAGACATACCTCCCAGAGGTGCGGTTCTCTGAGAGACGCTGAAAACTTCAATAAGCGCCTCTCCCACCTATGGGATGCCCGTGGTCATGAGCTACACACATCCAGCTGGGCTTGAAAGAGGTTGCCACAATTCCTTTTGGTACCTTATCCAGTGTTGAACGCTCTTCCTTGTCCACAACTACTTTATGAATACCAAATGTGGTTGTATGTTCTATTTTTGTTTTGTTTTTCAGTTCCGTTTCATTGCTTCTGAGTTCATCATTACTCAAAATAAAAAAGACTCACTTAACATTCACTTCTCATTGCTAAATCTCCTAAAGAATTTGCTCCCTATGTTTTTCTTCTCTTGGCTTAATAGTCATGCTCCTACCTATATTTTGTTGCCTGTATTTTCATCTTGGTGCCTAATCCACTGCCCTCTCTCCATATTTTCCATGTTGAGTCCAGAAGCAGAATGGTGAGGAGGTATGTGATAAGTCAGGCACAGCCTAGGAATTTGAAGACCTGGGTTCTAGTTCCAGCTTTGTCTCTTCCTACCTGTATGACCTTGGGCAAGTTATTTAAGATTTCTAAGCCTCAGTTTCCTCATCTGTAAAATTCAGATAATAAATGTCCTTAATTTTCAGGGATGCAGCCCAGATGAAAACAGATAACAGAATTGGAGGGGCTTTCTGAACTACAGAGCATTATCAAGAGTAAGATATTACTCTAAGGTAAAGGTCTTTCCAGTGCTAAATAAAATAATCATCAGATCTCCACTGCTTGTTCACACAGTGATGGACTTGTCTGATTTTGCTCTGCACATTTTCTGAACCATGCTAGATTTTTAGCTCATGATCAGATAGTGGTTTGCCACAATCCCTTTATTGTAGATAAGATTATTTGCTGGAAAGGTAAGATGTTGCTCAATTTACAGGTGCCCATTAAGGTAGATGTATCTTGTCTAGAATTTTAGAAACCAAAGTTGTGGTCCTCACCCAAAGAATTTGATTCCACCTATCACCAGAGGGCTTGTACAAATGGGGAGACAGGGGTTTTGTTTGTCAAAACTAGGTACACTAGTAGCTTTAGTGGACAGAGGCCAGCGCCAAATGCCCTGCAGTGAGCAGGATAGTCTCACACAATGAAGAACTGTTCCACCCAAAATGCCAACAGTTCATAAAAATTATCTGTCCACCCTTACGAGGAGACTTACATCAAAAGGCTGAAGGGTAAGTTTTGCTCAAAAGGTATATACCACAACTCAACCATCCAAAAGAGAGTTGTCTCTCCAACTGAGTCCCTTCAGGAAGTTGCAGTCTCATTCCGACCATAAATCCAGTAGTTTTAACCTTTTAAAAAATGTTTCTTTTGGAATTAATGCCCCCTCCCCCAAGAATTTTTATGACTTTCTATTTTATTTTTTCTTTCCTCTCAATGGTTAGTAAATATTCATATTTTGGGAGTGGTTTTAATTTTTGGAAATATTCAAGCCCCATTCCAAACACCAGGAGATAAGACTGGATGACACTGTTTGGGGTCCAAGTGAAATATATCTAAAAATTGACGACTTGTTTTTTTTCCCCCTCCTGTGGCTTGTAAACTTGCTGAGAAGTGGAAAAAGATGAAAAAGTGATATTATATGATAGTCCAAAATACATCAGCTCCTGAATAATCGAGACTTGGCCATCCTTGCTGTTTGAATTAGGATAACCACCAAGTAGCCACATTATAGGGTTTTTTAAACTTCCCTATTAATATACCCTGGAATTTCCTAGTTTTTCCGTAATTACTATGTATTACTTTTATAAAAGGGGAAATCAATTAAAGACGTAATATAATAATTTTCTCACTATGTTCAAGTTTTCCTTTCCCACCCTCCTCTCCTCCATCCCCCAGAAGAAGGGGACACACCATCCTGAGAGCTCACATTACCTACCACTCACTACAATAGGAGAATGACTTAATAAAGTAGGATACATTTACTCATCGGGAGGTTACGAAGCCATTAATATGATCATTTTGAAGGCTGCAGAAACATGGAAGCATGTATGTTTAACACAAAATACTAAGTGAAAAATTCAGAATATAAAATAATAGTCACCTAATGGTTGCAACGACGTAGAAACTTATGCATATGGATCAAAAGTCTTTGAAGATAATAGGCAAAAATTAAAATATTAGCCATAGGTTGCAGGGACTATGGGTGGTTTTTCTTTTATCAAGATTGTCCTAAATATTTTTTATATCGTCTTTTCTTTTATAAATATTTCAAATGTAAAAGAAAGATAACTGTGTTTATTTTATTTATTTATTTTTTTAATTTTATTTTTCCCCCAAAGCCCCAGTAGATAGCTGCATGTCACAGCTGCACATCCTTCCGGCCACTGCATGTGGGACGCGACCCCAGCATGGCCGGAGAAGCGGCGCGTTGGTGCGCGCCTGGGATCCGAACCCCGGGCCGCCAGCAGCAGAGCGTGCACACCCAACCACTAAGCCACGGGGCTGGCCCGATAACTGTGTTTAGTATATTTATTCCAATTATCTCAATGAAGTATTTTTGTAATTTAAAAAAATGCACAGTGTTTGATAACCCAGTATTAAATTAAATAATACATATGTGATTATTTCATGGATTCATTTTATGCAGAAAACATAATTAGTGAAACATAATGTCTTATCCTGTGCAACCTTCCATTTCCTTTTCTATGGAAGGTGAATTTTCTTTATTTTCAGTATATCTGGATAGGGGCTCATTGTTTGTGAAGTACTTCACCTTTATGAATATTTGAAAAATAAATTAAGCAATTGAAAATGAAGATGCAATGATTTGCCTAATTTTTTATTGCTGTTTTCCCCTTGAGGACTTGAAATACTCTAAACAATCCACCTGAAAAAAAGAGGCAAATATGATGGACCTTGAAAAGATCAAAACTCAAACCAAATTATTATTTGTTCTCAATATTATCAGATGTGTGGTTTAATTGCAACTGAAAAAAGACAAGAAGTCATGAGTCCCATTTCCCAAATTCTCACTAGCTTTTCTCCTGTCTCTGTGATCTTAGAATAGTCCGATTTTTTTGGCCCTTATTTTTCTCTACTGGGACTGCAAATAACTAGAAATGGATGTCCTTTTGATGTAATTTACCACTTGGAAAGAGTCATATGGTAATATCTCTATTAACAAGGAAGCTATGTGCCAGACCCACATTTTGCTGCCAGAAACCTCATTACCAAAGGTAGAGATAATACCCAGGATGAGACAATGAATTCAGAGTATAGATTCCCTCCCTGGGTGCCCCTGCAAACCATTCCTGACTTCTCACCTAACTCAGGCCGTATCTCCTCAGCTTCTTGCCAAGGTGGGAGGAGACAATGACTTCCACTTTAGCCCCCAGAGACCTCAAGCTAAAACTCCCTTTTCCCCTAGTTGCCTCCACCCTGACCCAGCTGCAAACTGATTGGCATTTCCCCCAATGCCCTCTGGGCCAGGAAAGACTGTGTAAAAAGATGCTTTCTTCACTCATTCACTCACTCAACAAATATCTATTGAGCGCCTACCACGTGCCATGTTGCCAGATGTAGATCTAGGTTTTCTGGGTCTTCAAGTTTATACATTTTGTAGGGCTATCTTTAAGAAAAAGAATGCCAAAAATATGTAAATATAAAATTAGGTAATAAAATGAACATTTCCTGAGAATTTAGAAATCACAACATATCACAAATTTTAAAAGCTGAAATAGCACAAACATTACAAAATCTGTAAAAATAACATAATATTTATATTAACTGCTTGATATATATCTATAAAAATTTTTCCTACTTTTTATGCTACATACTCTTTGATTATCTCTTTATATGACGATGATTTCATAATATAAATTTTCGTACAAAGAAAGATAATTCAATATTTCCTCTAGCATGATTGATCAAAATTTGTTTTTATTATTGATAGTTTAGAAAAGTTTCTTTCATCATCATGATTCCTTACATAATTAATATCACATAAACTTATAGTTTTTTAATGAAAATAGGGGGCATACTCTTTTGAGCTTCTCTCATATATGACCTGTAAGATTTGGAAGAATTTGCTATAGACTAGCTTCTAGTTCTGTAGATTTCAACTTTGTTTCTCCTGCATTAACCACATACTTTCAAAGACGGACACCATGAGACACATTCATATCAGGATATGTCCTGGTGCCTGGTGAGATGGCACAGTGAGTGGTAGTGTAAGCCATTCCTACCCCTGACAGGTAGAGATAACATAATCATACCTCCAGGTGATTGCAAACAACATAAATATACTCCATTAGGCCTCAAATAAATGCATCTCCACTTCTACAAAGTTTCAGTAATACAAGACAAATAAGTCCTAGAGATCTACTGTATAGCATAGTGTCTATAGTTAACAATACTGTATTGTATATGGAAAAATTTGCTAAGGTAGATCTTATGTTAAGTGTTTTTATCTCACACAAACAAAAATAATAATAATAATAATAAATAAAGAAGGAGGGAGGAAGCTTTTGGAGGTGATGAGTATGTTTATGGCATACGTTGTGGTAATGGTTTCATGGGTGTATACTTATCTCCAAACTCAAGTTGTACACATTAAATATGTACAGCTTTTTGTTTGTCAATCACACCTCAATAAAATATTTTTAAAAATGTATCCCCACTTCAACTTCCCCTTAGCCCAATCCCCAAAATGCCTGTAGCCACTCAGATGACACTCTACAAGAAGAGAAGGGTGATGAAGAGAAAGTCAAAATGGAAAGAGACAGTGGTATTAACCATTTTAAAATTTTGCAAAAACATAAAACCACATGAACACATTGCCTTGGGAGGGACCATGTAAATGATGGGCCCTGAAGCTTATTTCTAATTTGCTTTGTGGTAAATCTGCTACTGCTTATTGTATATATAAAATTTCCTATCTCTGTCAAGAGGGACTAGAAAGATTAACATCCCAGCAGCAATGAGCACACTTAGTTCCCAGATCTTGGGAATTCTGGGATTCCTAGCATTCTCCAGTAAATGGAGAGAAATGACTGATTGTACGTCTCTAAAAGGGAAAAGCACAAAATGAGTCTGGAACATCTTGTTGTGCCAGAAAGTAAGAAAGTGTCCCAAAAATGATGGGGGCATGTCAAAAGGACACAGAAGCTAACTTGAAGTGGTTCCCATTGACCAAATCTGAGATAATTTGAACATCAAAATAAATAATGATAGTAACATATTATAACCCATTTTATAAAATAGAAATTCATGAGACTATATTTTTATAAATAAATAAGGAAGAAAGAAAAGCTGTTCCTTACGGTAGAATGCCAACTCATAAATGTAGAAAAAATGGTAGAATTAGAAAATCACCATTGGAAAAGGATATTGACATAGTCTCAAAGTATCTCTCCACAAAATACTTATTTATAACAAAGGGAAGACAGTAACTTTTCAGTGTAGAAATCTGGTAGATGCCACCTTAACCAGTGTTTAGAGTTAACGTCACTACTATTCGGAAAATTCAATGTGTCCCTTAATATGATACCCTGACAAAAACACTACATTACTTCTGTGGTATTTTTGCCAAAAAATGCGTAACAGAATCTACTCATGACGAAGCATCAGACAGACCCAAACTGAGGGACAAAACAACTGTACTATACCCTAAAAATGTCTAGGTCATGAAAGACAAGGATAAACTGAAAAACTGTTCTGGATTGAAGGAAACTAAAGAGATGTGATAGCTAACTGTAACATGTGATCCTGAATTGGATCCAGGACCAGAAGAAAAAATATATTTTATTCATTGACAAATTGATTGCTATAAAGGACATTATTGGACTGTTGATGAAATTCAAATGGAGTCTGTTGATTAGATGATAGTATCGTATAAATGTTAATTTCCTGATTTTGATGGTACCACTGTGATTATACAGAAGAGTACCCTTGACTTTTAGGAAATACACACTGAAATATTTAGGATCTTTGTGCATCATGTTTGTAACTTACTCTCCATTGGTTAGGAAAAAATAAGATAGATATTTATTGAAAGAGAGAATGGTAAAGTAAATGTGAATAATTTGGGAATCTGAGTGAAAAGTATATGAGAGCTTTTGTACTACTCTTGCAACTTTCCTGTAAGTTTGAAATTATTTTCAAATAAAATTTAACAAGAAAACAACTGGATGCATATTTAAAATATTACATTAAGGAGTGGGTGTGTACTTAATCAAACTAGTCTGCTTTAAACACTACTACACTTAGCTCATTAACTACGTGGAGTGGTGAGAGACCTCAAGGAAAACCATTCATAACATAAATGATCTTAACATAATCATAAGGGTCAGTATAAAAATACTGTTCCCCTCTTGACCAGTTCTTAATCATAACAGAACTTCTCCAAGAACACTTCTAGAGTGTAAAGTGAGCTATACCTATTTCTAAAAATCAGCCATGTCAATTAGCCCTGAGCTAGAGGTACTGGGTTTATTAAATGAATAATGGAGGCAGGTTAAAGATATTAATAAAAAATAGAGAATGTGATTGTAACAGTAGCATTGGCATTCACTTCCATTGTTTATTGACAAGAGTCTTAAAAATGAAGTCAAGGAGTCTGTTAAATACATAAATATATAAAAATTGATCTAAAAGGCTGCCAACAAGTCTCAAGTATCTAGGAGAAAAGGGCTACGAAATACCAACTAGTGATCTTGTGACTATTGTCATTGTGCTCATTAATAATTTTCTCCAGAACACGATTGCACTACCTCTGCAGTGTGTCTAAGTGAAACGAGGCAAGGAGGACAAGAAAATTCTCTTTAGGGATTTCTCTTTTGGTTATGGAAGCAAGAACCTAAGATGGGAGAGCAGTTTGGGACCTTACATCAACCCTTGGTAAGAGGCCTGACTTGTAAAGATATTGAGGATATAAGGGCTGAGAGGGTCTCACCTAAGAGATTATGTCTGCCACAAAACCTTGATTCTACAGAAACTGGTTAGCAGCGGAGTTAAGGCTTCAAACACAATCCTTCCCGAATCCAAGTCTAGCCTTCTTTCTATTACACCACTCTGCCTTTCTGATGCAAATAAATTCTTTTCACAAATCAAAGGTTTCCTATAGAAACCTATGGCACCTACAGAAAAATTTTAATTTCCCATACCATGTGTAGAAGCTGGCACATATACTAAGCAGTGACAGTTAACATGAGCACTGTTATTAGGGAAAGTGTTTATGCCAGTTCTTTCCTACCTCACTGAATGTTTACTCTCCAAATCTCAATAAAACAAAACTAAAGAGAACCGTCACCTGTTTCCGGGATTCGAGTTGGAAGGACTATTACCAATGAGCAACATCAACAGAAACCTTAAGATCCTCTTTGAACACATCACTTGTCCAAGCCATATTATAAGGAAAATCAGAGTCTTTTGTATAGGAGAAAAATCTCTGTGAGAAATATGCAGAGGAATCATTTCATTTCTTTGCATCTGCCCTCCTGGTGGGAGGTATCAGGCCTTGGGTAGCCCAAGAAGCTATAGGAAGCATATTACAGAGAGTTTAATTTATTCAAAGAAAATCAGAATCAACTAATCAGAAGGAAGGGAAAAATGCATTAATTAAACAGCTTTACTCATGCAGAAAAGCTGCCAGCATGAGCATTTCAAATTACCTGGGCACACCTAATGCATTTGCATTTGCTCGGTAGAAATGCGCTCTGCCCTACAAAACCACGAACATTTCATAATTCCATTTGAGCGAATAACAAAAGGGAATTGACAGCTAAGAACCACCTTCCACACTTGGGGGCTATAGCCTTTTCCTAGGAATTTTTAGCTCATGCAGAAATTCTCTTCTTGACTAGATGTGGAGAGAGGAAGTTTAAAATGTTCTGTAAAGTAAAAGGCTAAAAAAGAATCCCCCTCCTCTCCACTCCCCCAACAAAGGAGGTGGGGCCTTTACTGGCAGGAGGCTAACAGCATTCCTTTGTTAGATATTAACATAAAATAAGGCAGTAGAAATGGATGTCCATCAACAGAATTAGAAGGAACTAAGTTTTAAGAACAAAAGGTTTACTTCTTTAAATTACAGGAGTTGAGAAACAGCTGCAAATGCAATTTCTTTCCCAGAGTAAAAAACCTCAAAACGGTTCAATGTAATTATGTTGCGATGTAATTTTATTATTTCAGACCAAATGTGTATATTCATTCTAGCTAAAATAACCCTATAGGCAATACTTAAACTTATATACTTATATGCTTTATCTTAACTTTTTTCAACTCAGCTTATCCATCAAACAGCACCATGTTTTATTTTGGTATTTACTCCTGAGAAAGCTCTCCAATGTGACTTTCGAGCACATGATATTAACCAATGAAATCTACCTTTAAAATCTTTTAAAGATGCCTTATGCTTTCTATTGCTTTACTTTTTTACATCACATTTTTCTATTCCATTTTGCACAAGAAAATATGCTCCAATTACTAGCAGGGCTTATAACTCTGGATGTTGACAGTTAAGAATAATAGAAATGATCATTAGAAAACTTCTCAGAAGTTTCCTTTCTACTTCAGAGAGGAAAACGTTAATTTGAAATCCAAAAGAAATATAATAAAACATAAGAAATACCCAACTTTGGTCTATTTAATAGATAATACATGAGATTTACCCAATTTGGTCTAATTTAATGCATAATGCAAGTGGCTTTATACTCAAAGAGAGAAAACTTGTATTTGTTGTCAAAACAAGAGGCATATGAAGTAGGAAAGAAATTAGATATAGCGATATAGATATAGATATATTTCCTTAAACTGTGTGATTTGTCACATAGTGCTTACTAAAATATTCTGTAGTTTTCCCTAAAATGCCTTATCTATGCAAATTTGGGATCAAGCTTCTAACCAGATTGATTGTCTCAGATCTGCCTGTGAAAATGCAAGTTAAAATGATCAAGGCTGAACTGTCAATACATATGCCGGACATTTCCTCTGGATCAAAAAGACTAAAAGAGGAGAAGTTAGGCAGAAAGTAGGTATATACTGCATTGCAGAGGCCTGAGAAAAGCCTCCCTTCTAGAATGTGAATGTTTGTGGAAACTCAACTGTTTTATTTTCACACGGTCTGATCACATTTTATGAAGCTCTTTCATGCATCTTCACTCCTCTAACTAAAATAAACTGCTTTTGTGGAATATCTTTCCATGAATTCCTTTGAATGCAGTCATCATTTGTGGTAGATAACAGACAATAATTTCAAATACTAAGGGGCTTAAAGCGAGTGGCTGCTGAAATCGCAAACACCTTGGCAGGATACTGCTGACTGTCTAGCTTAGGTTTAAAAGCATTTAGGATCTTCACCTGGAAAATAACCTTTAGCAATTAAATATATCAGGGTATAAATGCACTGGTGAGACAGGTGTGTGAAATAGAAGTGAAAGTTTGAATATTTAGTTTTAAATATCCTGATAAAAGAAACTACAAAGATGTGTCATTGATCTAATCAATACTTGTTTGCACATTCCTTAGAGCTATGCTTGAAGCATAATAGGATTTCTAGGGGCCAAAACAACAAAAGGTGTAAACTGCCTTTTCAATTGCAAACTTTGTTCATTTATTCCTTCGGTAAAAGAATGCAAATCTTAAGTCATTTTTTCTTAACTAACATTAAATCTTTCTCACTAAACTTTTTTCAGAGACAAGGATAAAGTTCAGAGTAAAGTCAAGCATCTCCCCCTGAAAAAAAGGCAGTTTAAAGAAATTGCACTAAATCATTCCTGCCAATTAGGACCTGCCATTTAAATTGATTCTAGTGCTTGAGGTATTTTAACACACCTACAGATATGTATAATTCAGGAAGATAGATAGGGGTATTTAAGAATCTCAACACTTTTTTCTGTAAATGTTTGTAACGCAAACATAAATCAAATGAGAGCAACATCTTTCATGAGTGTGCACAAGCCAAAATACCCATATACTGGGATTTAATTTTCTAGTAAATATTTACCTAAAAATATGATGAGAGAATTAAGATATTTCACTCACTGTTATAATTATTTCTAAAGAACAAAGTAAGTGTTCAATAGTAGGTACTCAATAAAATTGGAATAAATGGCCAAATGGTCAACATGAAGAAAGGAAGAGAGGGGATTCAGCAGACAAGAGATACGAAGGAAAGGCAAAGGTGGAAAAGAGGTAGAGAAAAGGAGAACATGATATTTGTAACCACAAATTTGGCAATTTATCTCAACTGTTTCAAAAGATGATTTCAAGTTAAAAAAATGTGATTTTATTAGTGTTGAATTCAATCTCTACTCTATATACACATGTCATTTTAAAATGTACTACAGATATCCAAAAAGTTGATGTTAGTAATAAAGTTAACTAATTTCTACTCACATAGACTGTACCAAATTGTACAAGCTATTAATGTGGATTCTTCCCTCTTACCTGCACTCCAGGGTTTTATCTGTAACTACATCTAAGCCCCAAGTTGCGCTACCTTAGTTAATTCAGAAGTTAATTTATCTGTCCCAGATTGGAGACTAAGGAGACATGAAAATGTCAAGGAGGAAAAGTTCTTCTATATCCTCTTAAGATGACTCCTTGGAGGCCTATGAATTAAACTAACAAAAGACAGATTAACAAGAGAAAAAGCATACAATTTTTGTTGATATTTTACATGCATAGGAGTTCACAAAAAAGAAGAGAAACTCGAAGAAGCGGCTAGACTCTAGAGATTATATACCATTTTAACAAAAGAAAGGGGGTTTGGGCTTCAAGGAACAATAAATAGTGGGGAAGTGCCTAGGAAATATATAGAGGAACTAATGGAAGAGAAGGGTAACTTTAGTAAGGTTTGTTTATGCAGCCTCATCTCAGCGCCGACTTTCCGTCTCTGATGATGAGTCACTCTCCTCTTACTGATACAGGAGAGGGGGACACCTTCACAAAGGGCAATTTATGCTCTGCTTTTAGGCAGATAAAGGGAGGGCAGAGAACTCTTCCTGCATTTGTTTATTCTCAGTTGCCTTCAGCTCAAAATAATCCTTATACCAAAGTAGCATATTATGGAGTGGCGTATCCTGATCTCCTTCAACAACCAAATGCAATGTGGGTTCTGAAATTGGATTCTGGACCAGAAAAAGGACATTGGTGAGACAACTAAAAAAATTTCAATGTCTATATCTGCACTGTGCAATACAGTCACGACTAGCCACATGTGGCTACTAAGCATTTGAAATGTGCATAATGCAAATTGAGATATGCTCTAAGTACAAAATACACACTGGATTTTGAAGATATAGCATAAAAAATGTAAAGTATATTATTAACATTAACTTCACCTGTTCCTTGTTACTGTTGAAAATATGGCTGCTAGAATATTTAAAGTTACATTTGTGGCTTGCCTTATATTCCTATTTGACAGAGCTCGTCTGGAAATTCAAGCTAAGGTATTTGTACGTCACCCTGGGCAGCCATTGGGGGTCCTTGAGCAGGAATCTGAGATTGGTGTTTTGGGAGAATAGTCTGGCTATGGCCTGGAGGACGGCCTGGAGGAAAAGCCATACTAACTGGCAGCACATTGTGGGAGTCCAGGAGAAAGGTGATGCAGTTCTGGACTAAGGTCATAGCTGTGGGGATGAGAAGGATATAATTCAAGAGACCCCCGGCTCCTCCTAGACCCCCGTCCCCTTTAAGAAAAGGGAAGAATGACCTCAAAGGTGATCCAGAGATCATCAGGGCTGCCACTCTCACCACAGGTCAGGGAAGAGGGCTAGTTTCTCCTAGGTTTTAAAGGGTGGGGCTGCCTCTCCAGATTGGCAGGCCTGAATGACCTTGCCCAGTGCCTCAGGGGCAACGCCTTGCAGAGAGCCTCAGTCTGGGCAATCCCCCTCTGAGCCGTGGGGGTGACGTTGCTGCTCCAGTGGTCTTGGAGGGCAGAGCATTGGACCAAAGAGGATAATTCTTGAGCCTTAAGATCTCCTAGAATTTGCCTTGTGAGGTTTTGGACTTGCTTGGAACCTGTCACCCCTTTCTTCCTTCCAATTTCTCCCTTTTGGAATGGAAATGTCTAGCCCATGCCTGTCCCGCCACTGTATTTTGGAAGCACATAACTTATTGGTTTCACAGGTTCATAGCTGGAGAAGAATTTTGTCTCAGGATGAATCTTACCTTGAGTCTCCTTCCTATCTGATTTAGATGATATTTGGATGAGACTTTGGACTTTAGACTTTAAAGTTGATGCTGGAATGAGTTAAGATTTTGGGGACTGTTGGGATAGAATGAATGTGTTTTACATGTGAGAAGAAATAAATTTGCAGGGGCCAGGGGTGGAATGTTAGGGGCTAAATGTTTGTGTCTCCCTGAAATTCATATGCTGAAGCCCTAACCCTCCAATGTGATGGCATTTGGAGGTGGGGCCTTTGAGAGGTAATTAGATTTAGATTAGGTCATGAAATTGGGACCTTCATGATGGGATTAGTGCCCTTATAAGAAAAGACTAGAGAGAGAGAGAGCTCTCTCTCCAGGAGCACACACCAAATAAAAGCACACAGTGAGAAGGCAGCTGTCTGCAAACCAGGAAGAGAGCCCTCACCAGACACTGAGTCTGCCAACATGTGATCTTGGACTTCCCAGCCTCCAGAACTGTGAGAAATAAATTTATGTTGTTTAAGCCACCCAGTCAATGGCATTTTATTATAGCAGCCAGAGCAGAGTAAGATACCAGCTAAATTATGAACTCCTTGAAGATAGATACAATATGTTATACCTTTTTCTATACTCACATAAATCCTAGAAAAATGCTGAGCATAAAGTAAATGTTCCCCCAAAACTTCTTAGTTGATAGAATGATTATAACACACATTGTCTTCTGTAAATTAGGTTTATGGCCTAAATCTCTTTGTTTGTAACCACTGCTCCAAAATCTAAAATACTCTCGTGGTTGATATCATGAATAGGCACAATATTTTAATTGTTCTCACAAATGTTTGCTTAATATAAAAGAACTAAATAGAAGCTTACACATGATTGGACACTTGTCATCAGGTTCTGGTCCTTTCTCCACTACTTACTAGCTTTGTGATTTGGGGCAAGTCAGGTAAACTCTTAGATTTGGTTTTCTCATCTGTAAAATCAGACTTATAATGCCTTACCTAACTCACATGGTTGTTACGGAGATCAAATGTGGTAATATAGCACATACATAAAAGCATTAGACTTTTGCAATCAGAGAGACCTAGGTTTGAATCCAGGCTCTGCCAATTACTAGGTATGTGACCTTTATCAAATTACTTAACTTATTTGTATCTCAATTTACTCATTTGCAAATATAGGCACAATAATATCTAAATCTCAATGTTACAGCAACTTGAGGCATGAGGTATAGTGACTTGAGGTATATAGACTTGAGGTATGTCTATATGGGTACATCTATATAGATATGACTTCAGGAGCTTAGCACAATGCCAGAGATATTGCTGTCACTCAGTAAGTGATGGGTGTTATGAATATGATCAGAGTGCCATGAACATGTGATTATTATTCATTATTAATATTCATTATTAATATTCACAAAATTATTTGATATGGAAGCAAATGACTAACTATTGTGGGCACACTGCATCATTGACTCATTCACTGAATTCAAAAGAAAGTCTTCCATGTTAAAGTTTGTAAGCATTTATAGGATTGGAATAGTGATCAAAAATGAACTCCATCTTTACACATAAAACCCTTAATTATTATTTTTAAAGATCATTTTACTTGGAACTCTGAGAATCAAAATAGCTCTTCTAGATTGTTTATATGTCTTTTTAGCTTTGAAGAAAGTGTTTAAATTGATTCCAAGAAAGAATATGATTTAAAGTGAGAAATTAAACTCTGTATTTATAGTCTGGGAAGGATCTTCTATATGATCCTAACTCCTCAAGGCATATAAGTGTAGAATGTATTAGTTGGAAGGGCTATTAGGGATCATCTGCCAAACTCCTCATTTTACAGATGGGGAAATTTTGGCCCAGAAAGGAGAAATAGCGCAAGGTTACTTAGCTCGTGAAAAGCACCAGGACTAGAACGTTCATCTCCTGATTGTTAAGACTGTCTTCTTTCTATTGCATTATCTCTCAGTGCAAAAGACATCATTCTTTCTTCAGGAGTATATATGACATAAGTGAAGAGACTTAGAAAGAATTTTTAAATGTGTAACTTGATCTTGAACATACCCAGAAAATCCCGATTCTTTAGCCAGATCTCATATGCTCATGAGCAGTCAGTCATTGGACCAAACCTATAAGAAGGAAATAAAACTGGTATCAAGGCAACTAAATGACCCCTCCCACATCTCTCTCATCTGAATTATGTAACATGGTGTGCAGGTCTTGTAAGAAACTTATCCCAAATCATTTATATTAGCTGTCAAATCCATGTGATAGTGATGAATCAAGTGTCTTAGAGGATTGTGCATAAACTCCTAGCATGGAGGCAGCCTCCAGTTTTCCCATCATTAAATGAGTAATAATATCAGTCACCTACATACATTTATATTATCAAGTCCACCCAATTAGCATTTTTTCACTCCATGAGAGCAAGTTTTCGTCCATTTTGTTTACTGCTGCACTGCCTGGAACAATGCCTGGACTTTATGAAAAGAAGAACAAGTGGTATTTTCTGAGTCTCAGTTTTTATATTTGTATCTTCTTCTTATCATGACTTAACTCAATAATTTTAAAAATGAGGCTATAATGTAATTTTTTTTTGTGAGGAAGATCAGCCCTGAGCTAACATCCGACGCCGATCCTCCTCTTTTTTTTTTTTTTTTGCTGAGGAAGACTGGCCCTGAGCTAACATCTGTGCCCATCTTCCTCTACCTTATATGGGCCGCCGCCACAGCATGGCTCAACAAGCAGTGCGTCGGTGTGCGCCCGGGATCTGAACCGGCGAACCCCGGGCCGCCGCAGCGGAGTGCAAGCACTTAACCGCTTGTGCCAACGGGCCGGCCCCTATAATGTAATTTTTGCATAAAAGTTAGTGAAGTATCCAAGATGGCACTATGTACTAGAGATTTTCTCATTTTCTCATGAACTTCTTGACTCCTCTTTGTAGTTATGGAGATTTTTTTTGGAACTTTCTTAAGACTTAGTACTTTTATGACCCTTTAACAGAAACTCCAATCAATGAGGAAGTAGGTCTAGAAGCTAACTGTCCATAAACTCACACCTTTCCCTATAAACATTTTATCTGTCTCCTTAAACAGTGAAACTAGTAATTAGAAAAAAATGTCTAATCGTCTTATATAGCACCTTATTATATCAAGCAATGAATTCTAAATGAAGTCAAATGAATTCTAAACATGAAGCAATAGAATGTTTAGTAAAACCATGAGACATCCACAGAATGCAAATATTATTTATAAATAAGGGTTTTAGTTCTTTTTCTTTTTTCTGGCACCTGATATTAGTAATGTGACCAATCTCATATACCCCCATCATATTTGAACTAGAAGCGTAGGATAGAATAAAGGGAAGATTACTGAAAAAGGCGGTGCAGTACTTAGGATGGGGACTGAAAGATAGCGGTGGGAGGGCGGTGGAGAGACGGGAGGAGCAGCTTTGCAACTGGTTCATAAATAATAGACTGCATCCCATCCAGCAACATATAAGAATAAAAGAAAAGTAAGACATTTGGTTATTGTTCAGAAATGGGAGGAAATTTTAAAATATTTCCAATGAGCAATATCGCCCTCACATTAGTACTCTGGGGACTGCTAGGGCTTCTCTTTTGTCTCTTCTGTTGCCTTGAATGGTGATCAGCAATGCATGATCAGCCAAGTGGCATCAGCTCTAATGCTATCATCATATGCCAGCCAGAGAGGGTGTGAAAAGGGAAATGGGATTTGCCACTGCAAATGCCATCTCGATTAATAAATATCTGAGACACGACAGGACAAAACAAAATCTCTCTTCCTCTTTCTGCATGCACCTTGCCTTTTGGGTTGTATTACTTGTATAATAAACCTTCTTTTAGAGCCTGTTGTGTTTCAGGCAGCTGGCAAGCAGAAGAAACCTCCCCAAAAGGGGTCATGTTAATCACTGTTTCAAACAGCGATCTAAAAATGCATTCTAACATGCCTTTGCAAAGGTACAATTCAAACGATGACCTCATGTGTTCCAAAGGGGAATCAGGTGGTGTCCCGTTTCCACAGCAATCAATTTCACAACATTTTGCAAAACTGCTCTGTGTGATGTCTTCCTTCAAGAGTAGCAATATCACAGTCATAACTTTCTAAATTTGGGTCTGCAGTAATGACAGACTTTGAATGAATGTTTTCCTACGCTATGGGAAAAAGCAGAAGTTCAACAAATTAGACTTTTCCCAGCTTTAAGCTCTAAGCTATACTAAGGTGACTCGTCTTTCTTTTGATCTATGTGAAATACCCAGCCTTTGACCGCAATGGAAGGTCAGAATTCACTCTGCTTTCTACATTTGGCTGAAAATTTTTACAATGATCACTTTTATAATCAGCAAAAGTTAGAGAATGTATATTCGGAGAATATATATCTGTGTGTACACATTACTCTTTGATATTATAGAATGCTGTCTGAAAGAGGCAAAAATGATAGTGAAGAGACATGAGTTCGAATCCAGAGTCTGCCAATAACTAGCGTTGTGACCTTTGACTTGTTTATTAGGCTCTCCAAACCTAAATTTCCTGATCTGCTAATAAAAAGGTCTCTAAGGACTTCTCCAGCTTTAAAAAAAAAAAGGTAAATAACTTCTGGACAAAAAAGAGGGAATTTGTGCCCTAGATGCTGAGTTTCCAGATGCACTCTAACCTGAAATTTGAAGATATTTGATATTGTGTGTTTGTTTATTATTTAGGAATAAAAAAATTAAGTTTTATATTCAGTTATTTCAAATGTATCACAATTCAGCTTCATGATCAACTAATTCTGAATTCAAGGAGAATTTTTTCTACTCTTTTTACTTCGTTCTGTCTAAAATGGTAAAATTAAAATGAGTATCATTGAAATCCATGATTTCTGCTCAGAAATTATCATCATACAAAAATTTTTTCCTCATCAGAATATTTTCCAATACTTTTTCATTAGAAATTGTATGTGTAAAAAAAAGTTTAACTAAACTATGAGGCAAAGTATTATGATTCTTAAACATTTTACTTTATAGTCAAACTCCATTCTGCTAAATCTGTCCTCTTGTGTTCTGTGTGTTCAACATGGCTGTTCGCCTTTAGTTCTCTGTCCAGTATCTGGTAATATAGCCAGAAGACCTAACCGGGTATTGATTAAAGCCAATAAGTTCCAAGAAAACAAAGCAAAGGTAACCTCCCACACATTATCTCTTAACCTAAACAGCGAAAATACGTCTGTATCACATACTAGGCAAAATGTGGCTGGTCTCTATGATTTTTATTCTTGCACATATAAATAGCAGCAGTTACTAAAGCCAAAGAAAAAAATAGACAAATAGGACATCATCAAAATTATAAGCATTTGTGCTTTGAAAGACACTATTAAAAAAGTAAAAAGATGGCTCCAGAGTGGGAGAAAAATATTTGCAAATCATACATCTGATAAGAGACTTGCATCCAGAATATATAAAGAACTCTTACAACTCAATAATAAAAAGACAACCTGATTTTTAAAATGGGAAAATGAACTAAATAGACATTTCTCCAAAAAATATGCACAAATGACCAATAAGCACATGAATATATGTTCAACAAAATTAGTCATTAAGGAAATGCAAATCAAAACCAATGAGCTGTCACTTCACATCCTTTAGGATGGTTTGAATCAAAAAGTCAGATAACATACAGAGTAGTAGGTTCATCGGTTGTAACAAATGTACCACTCTATGGAGGATGTTGATAACGGGGGAAGCTATGCGTGTGTGGGGCAGGGCATATGAGGGAAATCTCTGTACCTTCTCCTCAATTTTGCTGTGAATCTAAAACTGCTCTAAAAAATAAAGTCTTTATAAAGAAACAAACGAACAAACAAAGAAGTCTGATAACAAAAGTTGTTGGTGAAGATGGGGAGAAATTGGAGCCATACACCGCTGGTGGGAAAATAAAATCATGCAGCCAGTTTAGAAAAGTCTGGCAGTTCCTCAAAAAGTTAAACATAAAGTCACCATATGACCCAGCAATCCTATTCCTAGGTATATACCCAAGAGAAATGAAAACATATGCCCTCACAAGAAACTAGTACACTAATGTTCATAGCAGCATTATTCATAATAGTCCAAAAGTGGAAACAATCCAAATGTCCACCAACTGATGAACAGATAAACAAAAAATATGGTCTATCCATACAATGGAATATTATTCAGCCATAGAAGGAATGAAGTACTGATACATGCTACAACATGAATGAACCTTGAAACATTATGCTAGGTGAAAGAAGCCAGCCAAGAAAGACTACATATTGTATGAACCCATTTAAATGAAATGCCCAGAATAGGCAAATCTATAGAGATAGAAAGTAGATTAATGGTTGTCTAGGGCTTGCCATGGGATGGGTAGAGAGGAAGGAGGAGTGATTGCTAAAGGTTATGGGGTTCTTTTGGAGTTGATGAAAATGTTCTAAAATTAGATAGTGGTGATGATAGCACAATTCTATAAACATACTAAAAACTGTGTACTTTAAATGGGTAGATTTTATGGTACGTGGATTACATTTCAATGAAGCTGTTACCAAAAATGTCTCCTGCAATAGCTTGACTAAATGTGGTATTAATGGTGATGGAGATAAGGGGATGAATTTGAGAGATATTTCACAGGTAAAATCAACAGGACACACTGATGAATTTGATGTGGAGGTTGAGAGAAAGGGAAATGTTAAGGATGACTCAGGTCTTTTGCTTGCACTGTGGAGTAGATGGTTTTGGCACTGACTGTGATACCGAACACTGGAGGAGGAGAAGTATGGGTGGAGCAATCATGAGTTCACTCTCAGGCAAGCTGAATTTGAGATGCTCTTGAGATAACCAAGTGGAGATGTTGAGTTGCACATAGGGGTCTAGAGCTCAGAGAAGAAACCTGAGTTTGGGATATAAATCTTGCAATCCGCAGCATAAAGCTGGTAATTTAAGTCATGGAAATAGATTAAATCAAAGAATATGGAGTGAGGTTGTAAGAGTATCTAGAACAGTGCCCTGATGAACTTCAATGCTGAATAGCCAAGCAGAGGAGGATAAACCTGCAAAGGAGACAAAAGAAAAAGTGGCCAAATAAAACCAGGAGACTGTAGTTTTATAGAAGGCAATGATATAACGTACTTCAAGAAGGAAGGAATGATTGTCAGTATCGAATGTTGCTGAGAGGTTGAATACAATGAGGACTGAAAAGTATCTGTTAGGTTTAATGACCTGATGGTCATTGGTGACCTTAGTGAGAGCTGTTTTAGCAGAGTGGTGTGGGTGTAATCTTCAAGGATCATAGAGTCAAAAGACACACTATTGGGTTAGGGCTGGTGGCTAGGGGAAGGAATCAGCCATAAACATCTAGGAAGAACAGGTCATTGTGGAAAATGTCAATGAGTTATTGACAGATGATTGTAGAATTTCATATGCAGGGTCTTAGTTGTCAAAGCATCATATTAGTATGCTTTCATTGGTTAGAAACACTGTACAATGAAACAGCCCATAGACTACCTTGGGAGGCGTTTATAGACCACTCATATGCTTCAAGAATACTCTGAGAAACATTAATCTATGTATCAAAATAACTTCTTGAAAAACAAAAGAAATTTAGTTATTGAAGCCCAAGGAGAAAAATTACTTCTCTTTTTCAGCTCTCAGAGTCTTCAACTGTAAAATGATAAAGGTGGACTAGGTTATCATTGAGGCCCCTTCCAGCGTTCTCATTTTATCAGCTTTACCTATATTTATTCAACTCACAAATAAGCACCTCTATAACCCCGGTGTTTTCACAGAACACCTTCTACTTCCTGCCCTAACAAAGACCTGGATCTCTACAAAGACAATGCGCCTCACTATGTAACTCTCACCAACTAAAGCTGCTTGATCTCTAAATGTCCAAATTCTGGAATGGACAGAGTAGAGTAGAGAACCAGCACCCTCCTGCCTCCCTGTTGCCTTATCAGATCATTGCTCCAGATCATAAAAAGCCCCTCTGCCTATAATATTCACATCATCTGGAGATACCATCTTCTACTCCTCCCTGGTATGACTATGTATCCCCCTCCTGGACAGTCCCCCTCGTTCAGTGAGGATTCTGGCATCTGGCTCACTGGCATCCTCTCTACCCCAATTTCTGACACCACTGGCCAGTTGGAAAAGCCATCCCACAACCTAGACTCACATTCATTGGCTTACTCAGCTCTCATGGTCACATCCTGAATATTGCCATCTTCTAGAATGACTTCACCTTGAAATCATAAATTTGTATATCCTGTTTTCTGACCAAGACCACTCATCTTCTAGACTAGGCCTTCTCCCTGGTCAAGCTCCAACTCTGCCCTTCCACACTTCCCTGTTCATGACTCTACCTTATTACTTGCCAGATCCTACTGAAACTCTTTGTTAACATGTCTGTCTCCCATGAATACTTTGAAGGCAGAAACTGTTTCACTCACTCTGCAAACATAACGTCTGGAACATGATAGATACTCAAATCTGGATGTTTCTGAGTGACTTTTATATTCAAAGCACTGTGCTTGGTATTTGAGGACCACCTAAAGCTGAGTGAAAATATGTTCCACTTCCAAGATATCTAGAGATTAGTAGAAGACTTAAGACAAATACATTAAAAACTAAATTTCAAGGTGGAAAGTGAGAGGATCCTCAAGAAATATAAAAGCAAAATGCTATGGGATGGCTAAAGTAATGGAGGTGGGGATAGAGGAACAGAAGACAGATGTGGTTTCTGCGAGGAGATCAGAGAAAGCTTCAGAGAGGATGTGACACTTGAGCTAACCTGGAAGAATGGGTAAGGATTTGGATATATGACAATAGAGGCAGAAGGAATTCTAGCAAGAGGGACCAGCATGAGCAAAGACAGCAAGTTAGGAAAGCAATAGGGTATATCTGAGGAACAACTGATTTAGTGGGTGCAAAGGGTCTATAAAGGAGAAAGTGAAAGCAACTAAGTTGACCTAATTTTGGAGCAGCTTAACTGTCAATTTTGACGTTATTTTGGCAGAGGTTAGACACAGGTACTGTTCCTTGATGTCTGACTTATCAATTAACCCTTAAGCCACATGCCTTTCTTCAAAAGAATATTTCAAGGATTAAAAAAAAACTTTTTACAAAGGCTTTCATCCAAGATGATAGTTATTTATTATTCCTACCTAAGCTTACCTTTTTTTTTTTTTTATCAACACAGTCATTGTTTCCTATGACAAAGTGATAAACAGGTTTGTTTGTTTTTTAAAGGAAGGTAAGGCCAAACAACAAAGATGGGAATCATTTTCAATTCTTTAAATTCTTTAGATGATATTTTATTTCCATGAACGTATTTTCCTGTTATTGTAAATTTATACTAAGTAAATAATGATGGCATTAACTGGCATTCTTGATGTGCTTTTGATCATCTTTCTCAAAAAGCGACTGCCAGGAGAACTTTCTAACAAACATCACTTAACTACTGAGTGGCTGTGAGTGTTAAAGGCAATTAGGTAATCATTATTTAAGAAGCACAATGAAAATTACCCACTTTCTCTGTTAAAGAATTTAAAATATACACACATACATACACACATACAACAGAGTCCTTGAGATGTATTCCTCTACAGTATCTCATTTTAGAAACTGTTCAGGTCTTCATCTTCAGAGTTGGTGGCTCTAGCCTTATTAAAATCCCTCCTCAGGCCAGGGATTCACTTCAGAATTCTGGCCCTGCCACTTACTAGCTCTGTGACCTTGGGTAAGTTACTTAACCACTCTGGGCCTCAGTTTTCACATCAGTAAAAACTAGATAAGAGCACCTACTTCATAAGGTTGTTGTGAGAATTAAATGAGACAATGCATGCAAAGTGCTTAGCACAAAGTCTGGCAAATAAATCAGGCTCAGTAATAGGTAACCGCATTATTATTGCAGACAAAAATAGACTTTTTGGTAAACAAATCTATTCTACAGTGTGGATTGTACCTACATGTAAAACACCTCTATATGTATGTGAAACTGAACTGCTCTTAGTATTAGGCTCCTGCACATTTTCTCTCCCTTTCTATCACTACATAATTAAACCATTGCCAGATTTGGGACAATCCCAGTTCTAGGATGGTTTGAGACCATCCTAGTTTTAAACAATCCTACATGTTTTTAAACCCAGCCTGCATGGATCACATATTCTTCTGTTAATGGTACATCAAGCTCGAACTTTTCCAATGCATTCTTATCCTTTTAATCTCACGAAACAGGCACCTTCTTTCCCCTCATTTCAATTCACTGTCAAAATGACATTTACCCATCTCTGATCTGATCCACATGCTAGACTGGCCAGTCCACACCCAAGTATCCAGGCAAAGCCACTGAGCTCTTTGCAACCATTGGCATGCATCCCAATTCCCAGCGAGAATATACAGTTCTCCCTCACTGCCTGAATAGGGAGCTATGTTAAGGCACTGATGAGACGGGCAAAGTATAAATTATCACGCTCTCCCTTACCTCCCTTGCTTTTAAGAATGTACTACATATTTTCACAAACTAAATGTATTACTGAGTGAAGTAGAGGGGGCGGGTGGTGGACAGAGCTCATATTTCCCTGCCTACATCATTCATAAGACTTAGAAAGTTTATGACAGTTCCCATCCACCCACTGTAAACATACACACAAGCCCCACTGAACCAATCTATGTCCTCTAAAAAATTATGTAGAAATTTGGAATAGCCTTGTCTGGCTGGACTGAGAGTAATCACATAATATCTTGGGCTTTAGAAATTGAGTTCAAGTCATTTCAGCATTTATTGAGCGTCTACTCTATAAAGCTATTCCATGCTTTAAACTGAGGGGAATATAAAGCTATGTACTATATGATCTCTACCTTCGAGAAATATGACAAACAGGCTTTTGTCCTGAGCAGGAATGCACTGTTTTTGCCTCGATTACCTGACATCTGTTTGAGCCCTAATATCCCCCCACATCAGGGGAAACATGGAAAGGCGGCAGACGTGCCTTAACGAATCCAATCATATTGCAGTATAAGCTGGGACTGTCAATGAGGAAACTTACCTTTAGAGGCAACATTCAGCAGTAAGAAGTGGGGCTCTGGGATCAGGCAGAACTGAGTTCAAATCCTGGCTATACCACTTACTAGCTGTGTAGCCTTAAGCAAATGGCTCAATCTCTCTGATCCTGTTTTTATTCTGTAAAATAGTAATATTAATAATATGATTAGCTGTTCCACAAGATTGTTGTGAGACTTAAATGAGGTAATGCAGATCAAGCATAATAATCAGTGCTTAAAAGTATTAACTATTAATATTATTATTATTATCAACGCTTGAGGCCTTTCTGGAGAAGAGGATGTACTGCTTAAAAGCTTACTTCAGCAAAAGGGGAGACTAGTTTCTGAGACATCATTATCAGTAGGAAACCAGGAGAGTCTTACCCAGTCAGAGTCTAGAAGTAGCTCTACCTGAAAATTAAGGTTAGTGCCTTCTCCTTTGGGCTTTTTTAACCCCTTTAATAGAGGTGCTCCCAAGATTCCATCCCAGTACAATTCACTCCAGCCATCGCAACCCAAACACACAAGAACTTAATAAAGACTCTCACCAATTTGCCCTAGCATTACCCGTAAAACGTCTAAAATATGGATTATGCTATCAATACATTTTATCTTCTCCACCTGCATTTCTAGTGTGGGGTTTCATTACTTCATCAACATCATCAAGACACACCCTCCTTCTACACACACACACACGCAGACACACAGTGAGGTTCTGTCACTGTGCTGAGTACTTCATACCAGAATGCCTGAGCCCTGGTCCCTGAACCAAGGGGATTCCTGTCCAGTTTGCAAGACGAGATATGCTCAGCAAACAATAGCTCAGAGTAAGTTAGTGTACCCTTGAAACCAATGAAGAGTACAGAAGGAGATGTCTGCAGGGCTCCAGAGGAGACAGAGATCAAAATACTCCCTGGCTCAAAGACTGCAACACTTCCCATCTCACTTAGAGTAAAATCCAATGTCTTCATCATGGCTTGCAAGGCTCTCTATGACCTGGCTCCTTTCAGCTCTTCAACCTCATCTCCTCCTACTCCCTGTCCCCTGGCTCTACTCCTGCCACTATAGCCTCCTTGCTTTCTCTCCAACAGGCCAGGCGGGATGTACCTAGAAGCCCTTGCAGTGGCCGTGCTTTCTGTCTAGAAATTTCTTTCCCCTGACCTTTGCATGGCTAATTCCTTTTCTCCACTCAGGTCTTAATTCAAGTGCTCAGAGAGGCCTTCCTTGACCCCTTATTTAAAGGACTTGCCCCTTCCCCCATCTCTGTCACTTTCCATCACATCACCCACTTTTATTGTCTTCATAGCTCACTACTCTCCAGCCAAAATGACCTCTTCTCAAGTTTTCCTTCCCGCCTCTGGGTCTTTGCATATGCTATTTACTTTCCCTGGAATGCTCCTCCCCTTCTTTTCATGTGGCTCTTTTTCAACCTTCAGATCTCAGCTGAAATCTCACCTCCTCAGAAAGGACTTCCCTGATCACTCTATACAAAGTAGCCCACACCCCCCACAACCATTAGCCCCATTAGCATCCTGTTCATTTCCTTGAGGACACTTACTGCAATCTTCAATATTATATGTATCTGTTTTTTGTTCATTTTCTTTCTCCCCTCACTCCAGACGAAAAGCTCCACGAGGGCGGGGATTTTTGTCTGCTTTGTTCACCACTAGGATTGTCAGGAGAGGCCTCACTGAGAAGGTGAAATTTGAGCAAAGACCTAAAGAGGATGCTAGCATTACTGTTACTAATCCATTGAGGTCAAACACTCTGTCTGACTTTCACAACCTGGACCCACCTAACGTGGCCAATCCTCTTGCTCACTGACCCCCCAGGACACACTCTGCACTCTAATCAGAACTTTCTCACACATTCCCACTTGGAAAGTCTTCCATACTTACTTATCACAATCTTTAAAACACTGTGATATGGGTACAATCATTATACCCATTTTACTGATGAGGAAACTGAGGTTCAGAGAGGTTAAATAACTTGTCCAAGGTCACATAGCCAGCAAGTGCTGGAGCAAGATTGGACCCCCATGTCTATCTGGACTCCAGAGCCTGTGTTCTGAAACACTACATGATACCAACAACATAACAGAATAGGCAGCATGGAAGAGATAAAAAAGGAGTAGAGAAGGAGAACATAATAGACTCTCAATTAACTCAAGTCTTTCTGACTCCAAAGCTTATGCTCATAACCTCTATGTAGGGTGCCATATGTCTAAGGTTTGTCTGGGACGATTCTGATTTACTTCTGTTTTCCAAGCATAATTATTTTTTTTTCATTTTTTTTTCTCCCCCAAAGCCCCAGTAGATAGTTGTATGTCATAGCTGCACATCCTTCTAGTTGCTGTATGTGGGATGCGGCCTCAGCATGGCCGGAGAAGCGCTGCGTCGGTGCGCGCCCGGGATCCGAACCCGGGCCGCCAGCAGCGGAGCGCGCGCACTTAACTGCTAAGCCACGGGGCCGGCCCTCCAAGCCTAATTATTAATAAATACTTTTACACTTGCAAATTATCGTAATTTTTAAGGAGACTGGGTATTTTACACTTACAGCACGTTGTGCCTTCCCAGAACTCAGAGTGCCATTTCTCTCACTCTCAGGAAATTAAGAAAAATGAAAAAAGAAAAGAAAAAGAAGAAATTATGAGTGTATCCTTTGGTATGACATTTTCATTAAGGGAATCACCTGTGTTTTCCATAAGTTACGTTAACATGCCTTGAAAACCATATTTGACAATGAGGATATGGGAAGGAATGCATCTGTCTAATACATAGTGTATGGGCAATAAACATTGGTTGAATACTATTAGAAGATGGTGAAAATAAGTCCAAATTTTGTCTCAATTAAATGGTCTGGTTATCATTATAATCGCTAATACTCATTGAGAGTGTCATATGTGTCAGACACTTTACATGCTTCACTTCATTCAATCTTCACAAGAACTGCCGTTATTCCCATTTTAAAGATGAGGGAACTGAGATTCAAGCAGGTCACGAGACTTATCCAAGGCCATAGTTGCTAGGTGGCAAAGTCGGAGTTCAAACTCAGACAGGCCTAATTCCAAAGCCAAAGTGTTTAACCAGAATGCTCTCCTACCCCCTCTACACTGCACTGCCTCATAACTGCATTCAACAGTCAAAATCATTACAGGATATCTAATATTCACCCTATATAAGGAACAGGAAAGGAAATGAGTTCCTGAAAATCCCACCCAAGCACCCCTTCGTTGATACAGTAAAATTTCCATGAACAAAGAATTTAAATACCAACACCTCTCTCCCAAACCATAGAAATGTAAATAAAAAATAGCACAGCCCACAGTGAAATGTTGTATTCAATCCCCTCTCTGCCTGTGTGACCGTATCCCCACCCAGGGCCACAAATGGGAGACAGCCCAGTAGAGCTGTCCAGCAAGGTTGCAGTCGGGGAGCGAGTGTTGCGTGATGCGAAGCAAATCCCAACCGTGCCCCATTCCTATAAACAGTCTCTCTATTCAGTTCCATCCGCGGCCTCTGAATACCTGCCATGTGCTCACAACACTGGGCCAACACTGAAGAGACGGAGATGAAAAAATGACAGTTCCCATGCTCCAGTCTCCAGTCTCTGTGTTTGGTGGGGCGGGGCAGGGGGCGAAGGAGGGAAGAGGAGCAGTGAAAAAAGACCAGTACAGAAACCTTGTCCCCCCTCCGACCTCCCTTAGCACTTGTGTTGTGCCTCTCCTATGGTGCTTTCACTTATTCTCTATATGGTGTTGTGTAGAGAGGCAGTGTAGTAGCAATCAGAATTTCTTAAATCCCTGCTCCTCCATTTAAGCAGCTGAGTCACCTTGAACAAGTCATTTAACCTCCTTTGACCTCAGTTTCCTCACCTTGAAAATATCTATCTCACAGAATTGTTGGAAGGGGTCAATTGGAAAGATATGGTTAAAATGCCTAGCACAGGACCTGGCACATGGTAGGTATTCAGTAAAGAGCATCACTTATTATTCTTATGAACATGCCTTACCTCCTGTGCTAGAGGGTGAGCTCCTTGCAGGCATTGTCCAAATGTATTTTGTCTCTGTGTCCTCAGAATATTGAGCACATGGCCTTGCCCAGAAGATACTCTCAAAAATAGCTGTATAGAGAATCAAGGAATGAACAAATTAAGATAGTTCAAGTACAGTAATCTGTGATCAAAAAATTACAAAGTATATTAGGGATTCAAAGAAGGACAGTAACACATTTGTTGAGGGCAGGAGAGAAAAAGAAGAGTAAGGAAAAGCTTTAAGGAAGAGATAGATATTGGTAAGAAGAAATGACATGGGAACACATTCTTGCCTAAGGAGGTCTGGACCCATATCTATCTGGCTTCAACGCCTCACACTTTCCAAGCTTATACCAGACCTTAAGCAACATTATGGTCCCTCCCATAGTGTAAGTGGAAAGTTATGGTGTAGTAAAAAGCCAAGAAATCCAAGTCAAAGTCAGGCAAAGAATCGTTGCGTCATCTTAGGCCTGGCACTTCATTTCTCTAAGCTTCAGGTTCCTCACCTATAAAATGGAGACTTAAAAAAAGATATCTATCTCACAGAGCTGTTCAGAGGCATGTGCTCAACAAATGGCAGCTGCAATTTCCTTCCATTGCTGTGAATTAATCTGCCACATACTCTTCAAATTTGGCAAAACAAGCCCAACATATAGGTGTACTGAGCTGGCCAGGCATCCCAGTTGCCTGCAATACTAGATTTTGCATAAAGCTTTGTGTGTGACTTTTTAGCCACAGTTTCGTTTTTTTTTTTTTTAAAGATTTTATTTATTTATTCATTTTCCCCCAAAGCCATAGTAGACAGTTGTATGTCACAGTTGCAATCCTTCTAGTTGCTGTATGTGGGACGCCGCCTCAGCATGGCCAGAGAAGCGGTGCATCGGTGCACTCCCGGGGTCTGAACCCCGGCCGCCAGCAGCTGAGCGTGCACACTTAACCACCAAGCCACGGGGCCGGCCCTAGCCACAGTTTCAATAAGTGCTATAAGGTCTGGGCCATCCCATCTCTTTTTGGCATGATCAGAACTTCATACAGCTTATGACAGTTTTGGTAAAATGGGATTGCTAGATAATTTTATAAGGCTTTAGGGTCATTAAGAAACTTTGGGAAACATTTCTTCCAAAGGAAAATAAAATGAACTAAAAGCTGGCTAAAATGCTGATTCGGTGTGCTGGTAGCAGCAGTCCTAAAGAAGAAAGTGAGAGTGTTGCCTTCATGAAATAAACAAGGAGCCAGGCCTAGAAGGCGATGACACAGAGGCACCAATGGGGAGTTTTGCCTGTACATTCTTATATCCGACATTTTGGGCTTAAAGGTAAACAAAGCTATAGACTATATCAGACAAAAAGGAGGGAACTTCCAGAACCATGATGGTATATTAAATTCCATCCCAGGCTCAATAAACTATGACTTATAAGGCTTGTAAAATCTTTACAGGGCTCCTGACAGCTCCACATGTGCTGATGGCTAGAAGAATGGAACCTTTTGCAAAACATCTGCTAAATCATGCATCTTGGCTAGAATTTCTCTGTCTGCCCATGATGACAAAATACAGAGAGAGTGGAGTGCATTGAGGTTTGAGGGAGTGGATGTGGGTGTTTTTGCACAATATAGGGGCTGGTTATTTAAAGTGGCATTTCGTCATAGCTTCCATCTGTAAGATGCATTTCTGGCCATATTGGAGAAAAGCTGTTCTCTCCTAATTTTAACCATGCCTGAGCAACATGACTTTGTTCGTCACATATTGAATTACATTGAGGGTCTACAAGAAGACACAAAGCTTCTGGTAACTTCTGACAAACATGAGCTTGAATAGATTACACTCAGCAGGCTAAAAGAGGTTCCTAATAATTTTAACTGGAGTTCATGTACAGATGGGAAAAAATGGACTTTCATGGACAAGCAAGTGGTTTTCCATTGTCCAGGAAAGTTACAAATCAGAGTGATTGGAACTTTTTCATATCATGCTGAGTTTTGCTTCAGAACACAAGTGCCTGTGGAGTGAGAACATGGAGAAACAGGCTGATAAAAGGGGCTTTCCTCTTTTACCTTTTCAATGCTATGTTTTGGATTTTTGAGGTTTTAAATAATGTATTGCTCAGATGATTGGAATTTGAGTAAGAAAACAAAACGAATTGGAATGGTTCTCTTCTTCCTCTCCGTTCTCCTCTTAACTTTTACTAACTGGTTCTCTTGCTGGCCTCAAAGGACTATACATTGCGGGAGAAGAGACACACTTAGTTGGGACACCTGGAACTGAAGTCAAGACCCTTTGCCACTCCAATCTCTATCCAGATCCTTGAGGATGAGACCAACCAGGTAACGATGGTGCCACCTTCCCAATGTATGCTGAATTTGATGAGTTGCTCACTTTCTAAAAATAATGGTACAGGAGGAGATGGTTTTTACTATGTCTGAATACAACTACACAAGACAACTTTCATTGACCCATATCTTAGGGGGGGTGCATCTAAGTGGAAAACAACCAAATTCTAACATTCACTGGATATTTATTAAGCATCTTCCATGTGCCAGATACCATGCTCAGTATGAGCGTGGAGGTATAACAGGAAAGAGGCTAGGTGGGGTGTCTGTCCGCATGGAGTTCAGTAGATGGGATAGGCAAGCAACCAGATAAGTGCAAGGCAGAGGGATAACTGCTGTGGTAGGGAGTCCAAAAGTGAAGCAAATAATGTCTATGTTCATAGGGACGCTCACGGCCTAGTGGGAGAGACACAATAGCAAATAAGCAATTACAACACAGAGTGATAGTCTCTGGGAGGAGGGAAGTCAAGGACTGTGGGACAACAGAAGAGAGACTCATTCCTCTGCCTGGGGAAGATGGGAAGGGGCTTCACATAGGAAGTGCCATTAAACCAGGTCCTGAAGGATGAAAGGACCGAGGAATTAGGTGGTCTAGGACTCAAGGACACTAGCAGTCACAATTTTCTACCTTCAACCGTCTATGACCTTTGAGTAAAGACTGATGAAATCCGCACACAGTGAGCAGTAAAGAGTTAAACCTCACTTCTGCCAGTCCTTTTAAGGTTCTTGAAATCCCAGGGGAGGAAGAACTCTAATCCTGCCTCATGGCGGTAGTAGGAATGCTTTAAAGGGAGGAAACTAGGAAACTTCAAAGACAGGGTGTGTTTCTGGGTGAGTGAAAAGAGCCCTGGGTTTGAGTCCGGCCTCCACCACTCCCCAACTAACTAACTAATTAAATAATTCTTTGATCTTCAAGGAAACTTTTAATTTTCTTTCAGACTCAGTTTCTTTATCTGTAGAATGGTAATAATCAAGTCTGCCTCTCAGTATGGTTAGGAGGATCAAATGCAGTGATAAAGGGAAGAGATTTTGTAAACTATAAAGCCTGATACAAATGTCAGCTATTGTTTCCTGGAAGTGGAGTGATGGCAGGAGGTCGGGGGAGCAATTGGGGTTTATTCCTGGCGTGCTTTGCCAGGAAGCCAGTCCTTTCCCGATGAAACAAGCAGGCTTCCTGAGGGAGATGCACAGCCCTGTCCGTCGTTCATGCAGAGTAAGAGGGGACACAGTGACCTGTCTGGCCAGGCATCCTGGATGGGTGCCTTTGTGGTCTGAGGGGTGCAGTAAGGCCTGCTGTTGCGATCTGGAGGAGAACAGAAAATACAAGGAAATTTATACAGCATGATGAAGACTGAAACCATGGTAAAAGCAACTCAGAAGAAAAGGAGTACTGGGATGAGAGAGCTGCAACAGACCGCAGCTGAACAGGTAATAAAGAGCACTGTCAAGAGAGTGAGAGGGGAGCAAAGTCCTTCCAGAGGTGGCGGCAGCAGAGCAGAGTGGTTAAGAGTAGAGGCTTTGGAGCAAGATGCCCTGGACCCCAAATCCCATTATACTATCTTAGATAAAATGGTAAATCGTATTACTAGTTTACTAGTTTACGATGATTCATTCCCTCCCTGAACATGGCTTCCCTAAAGGCAGAGTGGACTTCTCTGCGCCATTGACTTTGGACTCGGCCACGTAACCTGCTTTGGCAAGTGAAATGTAAGTGGACATGATATATGCTACATATGAGCACAAGCAAGCATTAAATGGGCTTGTGTAACCTGGCTCTGCCCCACTTGCTCCTGCGTGCCCCACATAATGGTTACTCTTTCAGCCGGGATTCCAGAATGAGAAGAACTGTGTAGCCAAGCACAGCCAAGCTGGATAGAGCCCAGCAGTGCTACAGCTGACTTGCAGCCTTCACATAACATGAACAAGAAATAAATAGGTGTTTAAGTCAAAGGTCCACAAACTACAGCCCATGGGCCAAATACGGCCCACTACCTGTTTTTGTATAGCCCATTAGCTAAGAATGTTTTTTTACATTTTTAATTGGTTACAAAGACACCAAAAGAATAATATTTCACAACATGAAAGTTATATGAAATTCCAATTTCTATGTCTGTCAACGTAGTTTTATTGGAACACAGCCGTGTTTATCTGTTTACACAGCATATATGGCTACTTTTGTGCTACAGTGGCAGAGCTGAGTAGTTGTGACAGAGACCACATGGCCCAGAAAGTTTTAAATATTTGCTATCTGGCCCTTTACAGAAAAATTTGCCAAACTCTGGTTTAAGCCCCAAGATACTGGGGTTATTTGTTTATAACCTCAGCAGAAGATGACTAATATAGTAAAGTACTTGAGTTCACCAAGCCTCAGTTTCCTCATCTGCTAAATGCGAAGGAAAATAGTACTATGTTCATTGGGTTTTTAGAGGATTAAATCATACAGTACATCTAAAGCATTTAGAATGCAACCTGGCACATAACAAACATTCATAGTTATTATTAAAGGGCCGTAAGATTCCTGCAGCAAGCACAAAAATAAGGAAAAAAGCCAAAGGAAAGGAAAACTGAAGATAAGGACAAGACAAAATGCAGCAGGATTGAGTCACTGATCAAACTACCTGTGGCTAGATAATGCCTGGATAAAACAGTAGTCACAACAAAACTAGCTCAGGTACAACGTGGTTCTAACAAATTGTAAATTGACATTAACTGCTTGGTAAATCTGTTTTAAAGTCATCTACAAGGTGTCGCTTGTTGAGAGAATATCTTTGAGGCACAAGTCATAGCTTAAGAGCCCCCAAATGGGCATTGTTAATATCAAAAATATCCTCACTGACCATCCTTCTGGTGCTTGGGTTGGTATCCCGATAGTAATCCATTTGGGCTCCTTCTACTTGGTAGCCAAAACTTGTTGAGGGGCCAGGTGAATAGTATCCTGAAAAAGGACGGTCTCGCTGAGCCACCTTCCACATTAACTGAGGGTTGGTCGAGCACCTAAATCCAAGTGGTTAGCAAATTGCATATAAATTGTTTCAATACAGTTTTCTTCCTTGACTCCCGGACCCATACATATCATGCAGAGTCATCAATATAAATCACTGGGCTTCATGCTTATTTTGTTGCCATCTTCATTCTCTGGATGCCCAGAAGAAGAAAGCACCAAAAGGTAAGATTAAAAGGACAATTAGAAAAAGGGCTTCAGAAGGCATTCCAGAGCCCCTTTGGATGCTCAGAAGAGGGAAAAAAAATGAAAATCCTTCAGAAAAGAACAAAAACACTGGTCCCTGCTGCTCTACTCCTTGTGGAGCCCTGGGACACCTTCCTAAAATTAAATTAATTCCCTTTCTTTCCAAAAGTAGATTCAGTGGCAAGCCAATGTGGCTGAGCCACCTGATTAAACTCCACATTTCCCCCGGTGTAATCTATATGAGGCAGAATATTGAAAAGTATTCCCAAAGTAGTTAGAATTTGAATTAATTACTTTATTTAACTTCTATGGTTCTAAAACTGAAGCATCTCATAGGTGATCTTTCGAAGGCTAGATGATGTGGAAATATTTTAGTCATTGGCCAAATATTTTGTTCTTTTCTCCCTTTCCAGATGTAAAATCCATTAGTTGCTAAGGCTGCCTCTGTGTTGCTGTAAAATGGGAACCAGAATGCTTTTCTCAGAAATATTAGATACTCCAAATTTTCTTTGGAAGCTCACCATTCAGAGCATCTGTAACATAAGGCTGGAAACTCCAAGGTACCTCTCCCTTGATACTTGCTATGAGGAATTTATCAGGCTCTTCTGAATCTGCTAAATCATCTTGACGGCTTGCTGCAGCGTTTTCAAAAACACATGCACCATTTTGTCATGGAGATCACTTTTTTTATTTTTTGTAAGAGTCCAAACAAGCCAAAAAGCTTCCAAGTAATTTGGGACTAAAGAGAAACACATTTCAGAAAGGTCCCAGAGCAGCCCCTCTGCTGACACCCCGGGACCGACTCCCCCAGGCTGGGCAGGCAGCATGACCACTTATGCTGGTAACGGGCCTCCATCTCTTTTTAGAAGTTCCATCGTCATTTGTAACCCAGGCTTCCCGATCCTCAATTTCCTTTTCTGTCAGCAACAGGTTTCCTAGAACCCCTAAGATTTCCTGTTTCTTTCCTACTTTTCTCTATGAATAAATCATACAAAAATCTGCCACCATTCCTCACTTTTCCTGTCACTTAATCTGAGCTCATCTGTTCTTGTCCATCAGCATTTTCCCTCAATTTCCCTATAGTGTTCAGGCGAGGCAAAGAGTTCACATTCTCATCAGCCATGTCTTCAGAAACCTCAATGGCTCCCTCATAGTCATTCTCACAGAAGTTCTCTCCCTCACCGCTCCCACCAGAGAACCAGAGTTCACCTTTGTCCCCTGTATTGTCATCATCTATGTACCTATCTGCTTCCCACTGGACTAGGAGCCTTTTAAGAACAGACACCACATCTTATTCCTCTCTGTATCCCCAGGACATCAGATTACCTGTAACATGGCAGATGCTTAATATACGTATTTGTGGAATGAAAGAATGAGTGAATGAACCAATCAATTAGTCAATGAATTCATTTATTCAAAAAGTAGAATGAAATTTCAGCCATCCAAAGCCTATGAGAGAAGTGGCTGAGTGTTCTTTGCAGGGGTTCGTAAGCTGTTCCAGGGCTTCTCATAGTCTTTTTGTTAAATTCCTGGTTCTCTGCGATGATCTTGGTGAGGGGGGTTGTCAAGCAGTGAGCAAGTGGGGTTATGGGTACGTAAGCTATTATTCTGTTTACTGAGCAACTGCAATTCTATTACACACACTACAGTGCTCTGTGGCTGGAAGAATATAAGAAATGTGTTCTTGCCCCCATTAAGATGGTGACAATATGTCTTCCTGCCCTACTTGTGCTGGCTCTACAAATGACTCACATTCATTTACTCATTACTTTGATGATTGAAACCTAATTACATCACCTTCTTGGTCTCTCTCTCATCCTCTTGTCTTCCCCTACTCTGTATCAGAACAGGAAGTGATGGTCATAGTGGTGGTAGTGATGGTGGTAGATGGGTGACATGGAAGTGAGGAGTTCTGAGTGGTCACAATTGATCTCCTGATGAAAATTTAATCATGCTAAAGTTTCTACCCAGCTCTTACAATATTTATGTACATTAAAGTGGTCCTTCCCTTCTTATGGAAAATTTCTCTCTTATGGGTAACCTCAGTCCTAACCTGTTGTATTAAATTAAGATTCTACTTAATGTAGTCAATTCTAAATGTGGATTATTCAAACAATGAATTATCTACAGAAAGTTTGAAACTCTAAGCTGGCTTTCTGCCTGCTCCCCCAACCTTCTACACACCTCCACCTCAACACACACACACACACACATCTTATCTGTTTTCTTTTAATTGGTATGACCTCAAGTAACACAAATCAATTTTATCATTAACCTAAGAAAAAATAACTGGGCGTCAAACCTGTTGCCCAAAACTTGTATAATCGAATCAAACATTTGGCTCTGGACTGTGTTGCTTGCATATGAGGTGATGAAAACAAAATGAGTGTGTCAGGCACTTTGGGAGTTCTTTTAAATTTCTGAAGCCAATAAGGTACTGCTCTACAAATGACTATTGCAGTAGACTAAATAGAGCCCTGGTAGCCTTAATGAAGAAGTGTTTTTCTGAGAATGCCAGTTTACTCAGAGGAATAACTTTCCAGGTTGACATCAATTAGCATGCAAGCACTTCTACAGGTAGGGAATATTTTATACTATACTAGGTCCATTTTTTAATCTGCTGGATGCTATTGTGAAGCTGTTGAAAAGAAATGTTTGTCATTATTGTTAAGTATCAATTTCAATGATTTATATTAATAACTTGGGCCTGACTACAAATTCCAATTTAACAGTGAGAGTAAAGTATTGGTGCAGCAGATGAGGTTCAATGTTCAAGAAAGAACATTTTTTAAAAGGATGAGATAGCTTGACGTGATTAATCAGAGTGGATAACAATATGAACTCCTTTCAGACTCAAATTAACAGTTTGAACACACCCCCAATTAATTAGCAAATTATTTACATGTAGTAATCTTAAAATGAATCCTATTTCTCCGTGGAAATCCTACCTATCTGTCAAATCTCAGCTCAAATGCTGACTTTATGAAGCCTTCCCGAATCTCCCAACAGGACCGTCCATGAAGCAAGAACAGAGCAGACAAATGCCCAACGATGGAAGCGTTTGACTTATTCTAGGAACTGAAAGGAGGTCACTATTGCTGGAAAATGGGGAGCAAGTGGAGAGTGGGAGCAAATGGGACTCGCATAGCAATGGAGACATTCTTTGTTCTAGGGGTATTAGAAAGCAATTGAAAAAAATTACACTGGAGTTATAGATGGCAGTGGAATGAGGTGAGCAATATGATCTTATTTGCTTTCTCAAAAGATCATTCCTGCTGTAGTTTAGAGTACAGATAAGAGGGATATAAGAATGGAAACAAGACCGGTTAGTTAGCTTATTGAGGTGTCCAGGTGAGAGATGGTGGTAGCTTAGACAGTGTTGTGGTGGTAGAGGTGGTGAAAAGTAGACAGATTTACTACATTTTGGAGATAAAAATGTCAGGACTTATTGATGAACAGGATGCAAGAAGTAAAGTTTGAAAAATAAGTATGAGGCATTTCTTCCAGGGTATGGGCTTTAGTAGCTAGCTGAATGGTCATGACATGGAGACAGGGAGCCCGGGACACTCAAAATAGCACTCAAAATAGCACATTCACTTAAAAGATGTTTTTAGACTAAGAGGCTATCAAATCTCATCTCTGTGCTAAAGCATCTAGGATTAATTTCAGTCCAATTAGCTTAGCTCACCTTTCTTAGCCAATGTTTAACCAGTGAATTCATCAAGAAATATTGATGAAAGTTCTACTGTGTGGCCGGTAATGCCCATGATCAATGTGGTGGCAAAATATAACCTTGAAAAAGTAAAACGGAGCTTTTCTAATGGTTACTTTACTAACTAGCATTTCTATTGGCAGTACACAACTTGAAAGAATAAGTCATTCTCCAGTTAGACGCGATATTCTGGATCAAGTAACAGTTCCTGATGAGAAAAAAATCTTTTTAAAATATACGTAAATTAAACAAATATTTCAGTAAATGCAAAACTAAGTTGGATGTGCGGTTGAACGTCAGGAATTGTGAAAAAGGTGAAATAACATGGCATACAAAATAGACAAGGTATGTTATGTTTAAAGCACTAAACTAAGAGTCAATTACAGTCCTATTTCTGCCACAAATTCACTTTTTGACCTTAGGCAAAAGTCCTTTTGTTTTCTGGGCCATAGTTTCCCCATTTACAAAATGAAGAGGTTGGATTAAATAATCTCTAAGATTTTGTTTGACTCCAATACTCTGTAAGTGTAGGTCAGAAAAAGTCTAATTTGGAGTCTCAAGGCTAGGGCTAGAGTTAGTTACTGAAAGAAGCTTTTCCCTGGCTGGCCCTGTGGCTTAGCAGTTAAGAGCATGCGCTCTGCTGCTGGCAGCCCGGGTTCGGATCCTGGGCGCGCACCGACGCACCGCTTGTCAGGCCATGCTGAGGCGGCGTCCCACATACAGCAACTAGAAGGATGTGCAACTGTAACATACAACTTTCTACTGGGCCTTTGGGGAGAAAAAGGGAAAAAAAAGGGGAGGATTGGCAATAGATGTTAGCTCAGGGCCAGTCTTCCTCAGCAAAAAGAGGAGGATTGGCATGGATGTTAGCTCAGGGCTGATCTTCCTCACAAAAAAAGAAAAAAAAGAAGAAGCTTTTCCTAAGACAATGAGGAGAGGAAATACACTCAACATAAAATGATTTCTTAAAATTATATATTTTCAAGGCACAAAAGAGTTAGAAACATGGAAATTAAAAGTTGTAGAATCAGAGGGGCGGAGTCAAGATGGCGGCGTAGGCAGACTCTGAACTCACCTCCTCCCGTGGACACAGCCAATTTACAACTACTCGTGGAAAAATTACCCCTGAGACAGAACTGAAAACTGGATAAGAGGAACTCCTGCAACAACGGACAATCCTAACTGGGGTAGAAGAGGCAGAGACTCCCTTCTGGAGAGGAAAAACGCCGCCTTCACAAGCCGCCAGCGTCACGGCCGCCGGGAGCAGCTCACAGGTACGCAGCCTCCCTGGAGGCGCGGGGCCCTGAGCCGGGGAGCGCCCCCGCTGTGGGCATTTTGTGGACCCAGCACAATTGAGACCAGCGGCATAATATCTGACTTTGCCTGCTACTAAAGCATTGGGGAGCACCCCCAGAAAACCCGGTTCACAAAGAAACTAAAACTGGCTCTTAAAGGGCCCGCGCATAAACTCACCCGTTCCAGAAAGCATTCTAAAATCACCAGAAAGAAAGGTGCACAGTGCTTCGGTGACAAGAGACTCACCTAATAGGCCCTGAGTGCATCTCGGTGAGGGGTGAGACCTCTCCAGGGACTGGGACATTGGCGGCGGCCATTGTTGTGGCCTGGTGTGAGGGTGCTGACACAGACGCCATTGGAGTTCTCCCTGAGACCTGCTAGCCCAGGGTCTGCTCCACCCGCTAGAGCACCGATTTAATCCAGCTCAGCCAGGGCAGGCAGCCCACCCTAGAGACTAGCCCCACCCAACAACAAGCCCTCAGGCAACGTGTGGGCCTGCATAGATTGGTGACTGGATTCTCTGCAGCCTGGCAACTGAGCTGACTTGAGCGGGGCAGGGTGTGCACAAGGAGCGGGTGGAGAGTGTGGGGCGGTGGCAGAGTGTGTGGGGCTCCCGCCGTGGAGAGACTGGGTCCACTTGGGAGGTCGGGCGCTCACACGGGGCAGGACTGTGTTGACTGTGTGTGTGGACCTGTGGGCGGCAGGGCTTCTCAGCCACAGAAGACTTGTACTTCTCAAAGACCCACATAGGAGGTTTGCTCCACCTTCCAAAACCTGAAACAATTGGGTGCTCCTGTGCCTGAGGGCAGCCCCACCCAGCTGCAATCCTCAGAGAGCTGACAAGAGACCTAATAGGCTAGAGGCTTACAGCAATTGTAAGCCCCTGAGCCTAACAACCTGCCACGGTGGGGGCCTACTCACTTAAAAGAAATACTGCAACACAAATGTGGTATTAGAACTTGCAGCCAACTGTGCTGGGGCTCCCCACAGCTGATAAAGAGACTGAAGGGCCCACAACAACTACAAGCAGCTAAGCATTACAACAGCTGGCCAGGAGCATAACTCAGCCTCCCTGGGTGCCTACAGGGAGGGCAAACAGGCCACAGCAGAAGGATACACGTAGCCCACATAGGGGTCACCCCTGGAACATTGAGAACCGAGGGAAGCACACTGGAAGCCTCCTAAGCCATCACTTACATAAGGTCACCTATCCAAGAGCAGGAGACGTAGCTGACCTACCTAATACGTAGACACAAGCACAGGGAAAGAGGCAAAATGAAGAGGCAAAAGAATACATTCCAAGTAAGGGAACAGGACAAAACCCCAGAAAAGGAACTTAGTGAAACAGAAATGAGCAACCTACCCGACAGAGAGTTCAAACTAAGAGTGTTAAGGATGCTCACTGATCTGGGGAGAAGAATAGATGGACTCAGTGAGAATGTCAACAAAGAAATGGAAGATATAAAAAGAACCAATCAGAAATGAAGAATACAATACTGGAAATGAAAAACTCATTAGAGGGACTCAAAAGCAGAGTAGAGGATACAGAAGAACGGATCTGTGAGCTGGAAGAAAGACTAGAAGAAATTACCCAAGCTGAACAGGTAAAAGAGAAAAGAATTAAAAAGAGTGAGGACAGTCTAAGGGACCTCTGGGACAACATCAAGCGCACTAACATCCGTGTTATAGGTGTCCCGGAAGGAGAAGAGCGAGACAAGGGGGCAGAGAATCTATTTCAAGAAATAATAGATGAAAACTTCCCTAACCTAAGGAAGGAAACAGACATCCAGGTACAGGAGGCACAGAGAGCCCCAAACAAGATAAACCCAAAGAGGCCCACACCAAGACACATCATAATCAAAATGTCCAGAATTAAAGATAAAGAGAGAATCCTAAAAGCCGCAAGAGAATGTCAAGTTACATACAAAGGAAACCCCATAAGGCTATCAGCTGACTTCTCAGCAGAAACCTTACAGGCTAGAAGAGAATGGCATGATATATTTAAAGTGCTAAAAGGAAAAACTTACAGCCAAGAATACTCTACCCAGCAAGGTTATCGCTCAAAATGGAAGGAGAGATCAAAATTTTCCCAGATAAGCAAAAATTAAAGGAGTTTGTCACCAAGAAACCAGTGTTACAAGAAATGTTAAAGGGACTGATTTAAGGGGAAAAGAGAAGACCACAAACAGGAAAAAATATCTATTTCCACGATTAGAACGTAATGGATACAAATGCACAAAAAAGAGGTTGGATATGATATCAAAAACATAAAAGGAGGGAGGAGGGGAGTTAAAGAGTACAGCTTTCAGACAGAGGTCAAACTAAAGTGACCATCAATTCTGTATAGAAGAAGGAAGGAACAGAGAAGGACTACTAAAACACTGAGGAAAAAAAAAAAAAGTTAAAAAATGGCAGTAAGTACATACTTATCAATAGCTACTTTAAACGTCAATGGACTAAATGCTCCAATTAAAAGGCATAGGGTGGCTCATTGGATAAAAAAACAAGACCCATATATATGCTGCATACAAGAGACACACTTCAGACCTAAAGACACTCACAAACTGAAAGTGAAGGGATGGAAAAAGATACTCCACGCAAATGGCAATGAAAAGAAAGCTGGGGTAGCAGTACTCATATCAGACAAAATAGACTTTAAAACAAAAACTGTAAAACGAGACAAAGAAGGGCATTACATAATGATCAAGGGAACAATCCAACAAGAGGATATAACACTTGTAAATATCTACGCACCCAATGTAGGTGCACCTAAATATATAAAGCAATTATTAACAGACATAAAAACAGAAATAGACAGTAACACAATAATAGTAGGGGACTTTAACACTCCACTTACACCAACGGATAGATCATCCAAACAGAAGATCAATAAGGAAACATTGGCCTTAAACGACACACTAGAACAGATGGACCTAGTAGATATATACAGAGCATTCCATCCAAAAACCGAAGAATACACGTTCTTTTCAAATGCACATGGAACGTTCTCCAGGATTGATCACATATTAGGCCACAAAACAAGTCTCCATAAATTTAAGAAGATTGAAATAATACCAAGCATCTTTTCTGACCACAATGGTATGAAACTAGAAATCAACTATAGGAAGAAAATCAGAAAAGCCACAAATACATGGAGATTAAACAAAATGCTACTGAACAACGACTGGGTTAATGAAGAAATCAAAGAAGAAATCAAAAATACCTGGAGACAAATGAAAATGAAAATACGACATGCCAGAATTTATGGGATACAGCAAAAGCGGTTCTAAGAGGGAAGTTTATAGCAATACAGGCCTATCTCAACAAACAAAGAAAAATCTCAAATAAACAATCTAACAATGCACCTAAAGGAACTGGAAAAAGAAGAACAAACAAAGCCCAAAATCAGTAGAAGAAGGGAAATAATAAAAATCAGAGCAGAAATAAATGAAATAGAGACCAAAAAACAATAGAAAAATTAATAAAACCAAGAGCTGGTTCTTTGAAAAGATCAACAAAATAGACAAACCTTTAGCTAGACTCACCAAGAAAAAAAAAGAGAGAAGGCGCAAATAAGTAAAATCAGAAATGAAAGAGGAGAGGTTACAACAGACACCTCAGAAATACAAAAGATTATAAGAGAATACTATGAAAAACTATATGCCAACCAATTCGACAATCTGGAAGAAATGGATAAATTCTTAGAATCATACAACCTTCCAAAACTGGATCAAGAAGAAGTAGAGAATTTGAATAGACCAATCACCAGTAAGGAGATCGAAACAGTAATCAAAAACCTCCCCAAAAATAAAAGTCCAGGACCAGACGGCTTCCCTGGTGAATTCTACCAAACATTCAAAGAAGACTTAATACCTATCCTTCTCAAACTCTTCCAAAAAATTGAGGAGGGGGGGAAGCTCCTAACTCATTCTCTGAAGCTGACATTACCCTGATACCAAAACCAGACAAGGACAACACAAACGAAAATTACAGGCCAATATCACTGATGAACATCGATGCGAAAATCCTCAACAAAATACTAGCAAATCGCATACAACAATACGTTAAAAAGATTATACACCATGATCAAGTGGGATTTATTCCAGGTATGCAGGGATGGTTTAACATTCGCAAATCAATCAACGTAATACACCACATTAATAAAATGAACAACAAAACTCACATGATCATCTCAATAGATGCAGAGAAAGCATTTGACAAGATCCAGCATCCATTTATGATAAAAACTCTGAATAAAATGGGTATAGAAGGAAAGTACCTCAACATAATAAAGACCATATATGAGAAACCCACAGCTAATATCATCCTCAATGGTGAAAAACTGAAAGCTATCCCTCTAAGAACAGGAACCAGACAAGGATGCCCACTGTCACCACTCCTATTTAACATAGTATTGGAAGTCGTAGCCAGAGCAATCAGGCAAGAGAAAGAAATAAAAGGGATCCAAATTGGAAAGGAAGAAGTGAAACTGTCACTATTTGCAGATGACATGATTTTATATATAGAAAACCCTAAAGAGTCCACCAGAAAACTTTTAGAAGTAATAAACGAATATGGTAAAGTTGCAGGATACAAAATCAACATACAAAAATCAGTTGCATTTCTGTACACTAACAACGAAGTAGCAGAAAGAGAAATTAAGAATACCATCCCATTTACAATTGCAACAAAAAGAATAAAATACCTAGGAATAAACTTAACCAAAGAGGTGAAAGATCTGTACACCGAAAACTATAAAACATTTCTGAAAGAAATTGAAGAAGACACAAAGAAATGGAAAGATATTCCGTGCTCTTGGATTGGAAGAATTAACATAGTTAAGATGTCCATACTTCCTAAAGCCATCTATAGATTCAATGCAATCCCTATCAAAGTTCCAACAACATTTTTCACAGAAATAGAACAAAGAATCCTAAAATTTATATGGAACAACAAAAGACCCCGAATAGCTAAAGGAATCCTGAGAAAAAGAACAAAGCTGGAGGTATCACACTCCCTGATTTCAAAATATACTACAAAGCTATAGTAACCAAAACAGCATGGTACTGGCACAAAAACAGACACACAGATCAATGGAATAGAATCGAAAGCCCAGAAATAAACCCACACATCTATGGACAGCTAATCTTTGACAAAGGAGCCAAGAACATACAATGGGGAAAAGAAAGTCTCTTCAACAAATGGTGTTGGGAAAACTGGATAGCCATATGCAAAAAAATGAAAGTAGACTCTTACCTTACACCATACACAAAAATTAACTCCAAATGGATTAAAGACTTGAATGTAAGACCTGAAACTGTGAAAGTTCTAGAAGAAAACATAGGCAGTACGCTCTTCCACATCAGTCTTAGCAACATCTTTTCAAACACCACATCTGACCGGGCAAGAGAAACAATAGAAAAAATAAACAAATGGGACTACATCAAACTAAAAAGCTTCTGCACAGCAAAGGAAACCATCAACAAAACGAAAAGACAACCTAACAATTGGGAGAAGATATTTGCAAACCATACATCTGATAAGGGCTTAATCTCCAAAATATATAAAGAACTCATGCATCTCAACAACAAAAAAACTACCAACCCAATTACAAAATGGGCAAAAGACCTGAACAGACATTTCTCCAAAGAAGATATACAGATGGCCAACAGACACATGAAAAGATGTTCAAAATCACTAACTATCAGGGAAATGCAAATCAAAACTACAATGAGATATCACCTCACGCCCGTCAGAATGGCTATAATTAACAAGACAGGAAACAACATGTGTTGGAGAGGTTGTGGAGAGAAGGGAACTCTCATACACTGCTGGTGGGAGTGCAAACTGGTGCAGCCACTATGGAAAACAGAATGGAGATTCCTCAAAATCAACGATAGAACTACCATATGATCCAGCTATTCCACTGTTGGGTATTTATCCAAAGAACTTGAAAACACCAATTTGCAAAGTTACATGCACCCCTGTGTTTATTGCAGCCTTATTCACGATAGCCAAGACTTGGAAGCAACCTAAGTGCCCATCAAGGGACGAATGGATAAAAAAGCTGTGGTATATATACACAATGGAATACTACTCAGCCATAAGAAACGATGAAATCCAGCCATTTGTGACAACATGGATGGACATTGAGGGCATGATGCAAAGTGAAATAAGTCAGAGGGAGAAGGTCAAATACCGTATGATTTCCTTCATTAAGTAGTAGATAATAACAACAATAAACAAACACATAGGGACAGAGATTGGATTGGTGGTTACCAGAGGGGAAGGGGGGAGGGAGGAGGGTGAAAGGGATAATTGGGTACATGTGTGTGGTGATGGGTTGTAATTAGTATTTTGGTGGTGAACATGATGTAATCTATGCAGAAATAGAAGTACAATGATGTACACCTGAAATTTTTACAATGTTATAAACCAATGTTACTGCAATAAACAAAAAAAAAAAAAAAAAAAAAAAAGTTGTAGAATCAACATGTAATCTAGAAAAAAGAAATTTATAGTATAAGAGAAAGAGAATTTTTCAGTGTTTCTACAGCATAATCAGGAGAGAGTGATCTGTTCTTGGCAGTAATTTTAGTTGTTTAGACAGAAACGTATCAAGAGGGAAGAACATGGAGTCTTCAGGACCCCATAGCTTGATGAAAACATCCTAGAAACCCAATTTTTCTTTCTCTTTGCTGTGATTCCCTGCTCAAGGAGCTTCTGAGAGGTGCATTACATTACGAAGTAGGGTGCCTGTCAGACAACTGGTCCCATTTATCAGCCTGAGGGCCACTCTTATTGTAAACTAAATAACCAATGTTCTGATTTACATTTAGTCTCTTGTGAGTTTTTCTTTTAAGAGTGAGTTTATTCACTGGAACCACAACACCCCTTGGTGAAAAAGACAAAATGTGTTTCTGTGCCCACAAGGATGAAAATCAGACCCTGGTGCCAAAGTGGCCTCAAAAGCGTAGGAACCATAAAACCCCAAAGGAAGTAAATATACACTCCTGTGTCAGACTTGTGTTATATTTCGGTTGAGATGCAGTATGTTATGGTGGCCATTGTTATTGTGACTGGATACTGACACACTTGGGTTTCTCCAGTCTCTCAGGTGTGCATGAACAGCAAACCAAGATCTAGGAAAGGCTGGCCTCAGCCCCTTTTTCTCCTCCCCACTCCAGTCTACACATATATATGGCACTGAGTTTCCATAACCCTTCAAACTGTGAGAAAAGTACACTTCACAATAGTAAAAATCAACAGACAATTTTATCCATGAAATGGAAAAAGGACTTGGCAGACATCAGTAATTCATCTTCACCACATTCCTATGAGGTAAATGTCATCCTCATTTTCTAGATGATAAATCAGAACTTGCCTTATAGGAGTAGGAAAGTTTTGGTGCATTAAATTGATCTCAAATATATCCCTCTTTCTTACTTAAATGTCACACTTCTTATTAGAAAGCAGCTAAATTCTCAGAAGTCTTTTCATGTTTACAGGTAGTTTACATGTTATAAAGTGATTTTCCCCATTTGTCAAATATGCAGAGTGATTATTAAACCATGAAAAATAGAAGGAGTACTTTGGTGTGTAGCCTCTGCGATTTAAAATTCTAAAATATTTGGAGAGTAACATTGGTAATTACAGTACACTATCAGCAAACTGTGAAAATATTAGAAAAAGAATTCTAGAATATAGCTTCAGCGTGTCTTTATGTGAGCAAAATTATGTCTTAACACAATGTTTTATAATCAGCAGTTGAAGGACTTGGTTCAGTTACAGCAAAAAGTGACAAAATGAAAACCAATTAAATAACGTGGGGGAGGGACTGTCTGGACACATCTTGTTTAAATTGTGCAGTAAACATGTGGTTTCTAATTCTCTTGGTTACTGGGTTTCCTCTAAAAGAATGAGAAGCCCTTGTTCCCCAGTTCCCTGGTCCCGTACACAAATTTCACTCCATTTCTGGAGTCAGCTGGAGCCTGGATTCTTTTACAGAAAGAAGAAAATACAGACAAAGAAGTAAAAAATTCTTTGGATTTGGTTTGCTTTTCCTTTTTTAAATTTGAATGCAGAAAGGTACACACAAAAGAAAATAAACTATCTGATAATTTGTTGTCTGAGCTCTGGGACCAAGAGTTTTAAATTGGGTAAGCCAGCCTGCAAGTACACGGGCTAATGAAAGGTGGCCAATCCCAGAAAAAGCCAAACCAGAAGTTGAGCCCTGGGGAGTAATTAAACCGGGAAAAGACCAAAAATACTTCTCCTAGAAAGAAATGGAAACACAAAAGTATAATCTCTCTCTAAACAGACTGATCAACCATCTTGAATAGTGAATGTCCTGTATGATAATTCAGTTTTCCAATCATTGCACTTTTCCTCAGTTCATTTTAAAGGAAAATTTCAAAGTTTACATTCTGTTGCTGTCAGACATACTTTTCACACCTTGAAGGAAGGGAATTCAAAATTGGTTTTGAAGTGTCTTGCAGACTGAGACCTTTTTTTTTTTTTTTAACCACTTTAGTCTGTTCCTTTTAACAATTAGCTACTTATTTAGGAGTGTATGGCGAAAGGAGAACAGTACCCCCCACAGAAAATAAAATTGTGCTTCCACTTTTGAGGCTTTTAAGCTAACGTTGGACTCTACTTCAATAAGCATGTCAAAAGACCTATTTGAAAGAATAGATTTTCTGTGCTCCAGGCCAAATCCATAAAAAAAATGCAATTGATCCATCTTCAGGAACTGCTCTAAACCCCCTGAAAGAGAAGGCTGCAGCTACTTTAGCAATTCAATACACTCTGGATTGGAAATATATAATATATAGATATATGAAAAGTTATCAAAATATAAAGATTTTTTAAATAATTTTATTTATTTATTTTTTCCCCCAAAGCCCCAGTAGATAGTTGTATGTCATAGCTGCACATCCTTCTAGTTGCTGTATGTGGGACACGGCCTCAGCATGGCCGGAGAAGCGGTGCGTCGCTGCACACCCGGGATCCGAACCCGGGCCGCCAGCAGCGGAGCGCGTGCACCTAACTGCTAAGCCACGGGACTGGCCCTAAGGTTTTTAACTAATTCCTAATCAACCCGCAGTTACTCTGTTTGCAGAACTTCTTAACGACTTCATACAAAGAATTGATTACATCAAAATGTGTTTCCAGATAATGAAATAAAGGGAATGAGGCAGAGTAGTTTCAGATTTAGACATTAGCTTCAGAAGTTCAGTAGATTGTGGCCAGATATAGAACCCTGGAAGCCGTCAAGGAAACAGAATGGCTTTGTATGTCCGGTAGGCTTCTCTTCTGTCTCTGCCTTCATACTTCTTCATTTACACTAACTGAAGCAATAATGTCTATACTTTATGAAGGTTCCAAATCACGTGACATGCTTGTTGAGAAATATACTAAAGGAAAAATAGATTCTTAAATATCAAGACACACCTAGCGAAAGCCTAATTGAAAATACATACTTCATTCTGAAATGTTTTTCAAAACTTTCATTTTCCTTAAACCAAGAGTCTCTTGAATTTAATCCTTGGAAGAGAGACTATCAAGTTAATCATTGTAAAACTTTCAAATATTAGTCTTTAATTCCTCAATACCTGCTCTTAGAGAAAAGATAAAATGTCGTAATCCTTCTCTTTAGTCATCACAAAGTTACCCACTTAATTAAAAACCCACTGATGGTCCTTCAACTCATGAATGGATAAATAAACTGTGGTATATCCATAAGAGAGAATACTACTTGCACTAAAATGGAAAACAATATAGATGAATCACACTTGAAGCATTATGCTAAGTGAAAGAAGCTAGACTCAAATGGCTACATATTTTAAGATTACATTTATATGTCATTTTAGAAAAGGTAAAACTATAGGGTAGAAAACAGATCAGTGGTTGCCAGAGGTTTGTGGATAGGGAGTGGTTGGGATAATAATAAGAATAATAATATGAATATGGGAGAATTCTGGGAGGTGATGGAAGTGCTTTATATCTTGGTTTGGATGGTAATTAGGAATTTATCAAAACTCACAGAACTGTACTCTAAAAAGAGTAAATTTTACTGTACATAAATTATACTTCAATAAACCTGACCTTTACAAAAAGCTTACTTGTTACTCCTGCCCTCTAAAAATACCTACACTTGTGCTAATCTAGGCTTAATATATAAGTTCTCAGTATAGTCGTAAAAAAATCACACATAATACCATTATATAAAACCAAGCCACAGATTGGAACTATTCCAATACAAGGGGCTCTGAAGCAAAATTTCATTACAATAATCTTTATAATAATATTTTTTCACCAAAAATGTTTTCAAGTCCCAGTGGAAATATTATAATACTAAAAGTTTCACTTATACGTTCCAGGTAAAAATGACCCAAGGTTATCTCCAAATGAGCTATAAAGAGGTAGCACTTCTTTTATAATATGATGTTTGTGTATATATCTCCAAATCTAGATTAATTAAGTTTTCCTCTTTATGGTATACTGAGCCATCAAAAAGGTGACATTTGGAAACTTTTTACCATTTTATTCTATTATACTTCTGGTAAACCAGTATTTTCTTCTATTTTTTATTAATATTCTGATCATTATATTGAGAACTTTAAAACAAACTACACTAATCCAGAGAGTTAATATAAAAGGGACACTTATAGTATACCTACTATGTGTCAGGCATTGTGCTAGCTCTCTGTTATCACACTTAATTTAAAAAACAACTTTGTGAGGTACATGTGATTATCTTTGTTTTATAAAGAAAGAAAGGTTGAGAGAGATTGATTTGTCCCAAATCATCCAGCCGCTTTATGGCACAATCTGGATTCCAATCCAATTCTAGTGGCTCAAAAGCCACTTTAAGGTGATTGAGCTTCTGGAGGGTCCACTGAGTGACGAAATAGGCCTAAGATTATTAAAAGCTTACACTACAAAGTTGGAACACCAGTATTTGATTCAAGATATAGCCAAAGCACTTTTAATTAGCTCAAGACATCTTATTTAAAGATTTTTCTTGGGTTTGACTGTCCTAACTTCATCCATTTTTTTTTTCCATCTCAAATTGATTTCCTACATTTCACAGGGTCTTAGAAAAGATCTTTAATCTTCCAAGACTGCAGACACAGTCAGGCATTTGAATGTTATTTAACGACATGTTTATAAAGGAAAAAGCCAGGACACTGATTTAAAGACATCCTTATAGCACTCAGTGTTATACCTAGTGTCACACTTCAGGCAGAGAAGTCAGAAAGATAAGTGGGGAGAAGACAGAATTCTCACAAAGTCCCAAGCATGCGTATTTTTATAGAAAGTGGCCGCATAAAAAACACAAATTACAGTATGAAAAAGACAACACGATCTCAAATTGTTTCCCTTTTTTTCCTCAGATGATTAAAAGATTAAAGAGAATATGACTGCCTTTTTCCTGTACTAAGAAATCTTTACTTGTGCACAGAAGCGTGGCTCAGCTAACTTTTTAAATTATCCTGTAGTCTTAAATCATAAAATCCTTCCATGGTGAAGGATTTTTATCTCGTCTGTGTATTCCTAGAATCTTAAGGTATTTTATTTCAGGATAGTACTAAAATCCCTAGCATTTTAAAATCAAGTCAAATTCTCAAACTTTGTAATTAAAGGAGTGACTACCTTTCCAAAGTAAATTATATATTTTATCTGACAAATGCCTGTTTGAAATGTGTCAGAAGGACATACCGCAAGAGCCTATTAACACAAAGCCTAGCACATGCTGGCCTTAATATTCTTCTTTTGGAATACAAAACCCAAAGTTACTAAACAAATGTTTATGTAAGACAGATCAGAATTAATTACTCTTCTCTAGATAAAATGCTAAGAAAAAAATGAATGAAAAATCCAGAATGAATTTCTTGGAAATAAAACATAAGCATCGTGTGTGGTTATGTATACTCTGGTTTTTCACACTTGGATCTGTAGGAACAGCATTTCAGCTTCATAATTATGTTCAGCATGTAGGCCTATTTCAAAGCAATTGAATTTTCAGCTACACAATCCCTTTGGCCTACCCAGTCTAAGTGGCAGTTTGCAAATTGTTTCTTTAACAGCTAAAACTCTGAGATAAGAAAACAGCCAAGTTCACACTATGTTTTGAAACTTCCTGACTTTTAAGTGTTTTGAATGCTCATTTAACACTGTTTTGAACCCATTTTTATTTCGTTTGCCCTCACAGGTGCTTTGTTTTTTCAATTTGAAAAGAAAATTTTAAAAGCCAGTTAGCTGTGAAGTCCCTCCCACAGGCAGCTTTAATTACCTGACAAATGTTTCCCATACTTATCATACTGCTTAGAGAGCAAGCTCCCCTTGAGAGAGGGATGACTACATTTCTGTGAGTGTGTGTGTTTATGTGTGTACTTAAGTCAAGGGAAAACCACTTCCTTGGTATAGACAACCAACCTAATGTACACAACAAGAAATCCGTTTAGGTTGGTCAGATACTGAATTACTATTATTGGTGTTTTCATCACTTCGTATTTTAAAGGACCTAACTCAAATGTTCATTTCCTTCAGGATATTTTCATATGCCAAAACTCTCTCTGGTAACCAGATGTCATATTCCATTCTCTTAAAATCTCATTAGGTGGCCTTGTTCTCATCTCTACTGCACTGTCTTCTTAGGATATTTAGGAGAAGGCCAGATGCTCAGAGAAGATCCAAGGGATGAGGTAATGAGATTTGTTTCTCACAACACAGTACTGGACAGTTAGCTTACTAAAAAAAATGTGGTGTAAGAAACTATACATTGATCACACAAAGCATTTCAGAAGAAAAATTAACACACACACAATATACTAGAATAGATATCAAAATGTTAAGATTGGGAATATGAAAGATGATTTTTTTCTCTCTTTCAACTTTCCTTTTCTAATTTTCTTTAATGAGCACGCATTCTCTTTAAATGAAAAATTCAATTCTAAAAAGATTGTTTCTTTACATCATAGAGAAAATAGCTATATATTTATTTATGGCCAGGTTACTTTTTTGACAAACAATTGTTACAAGTGCCTCCATGGACACCCTTTGGCTTTGTTGATAGGTAGTAGTGATTTATGGTTTCAAGTCTCTTCAAAGATTCAGAGCCTATTTATTCTATAACTATAATTCCTCCCTCACAGCAATTTGGAGCCTATAAATTCATTCTATCAATAGAGATAAAAATAATCATTTCCATTATCAACAACACATTTCCACAGAGGGCCTCTGAGGTAGAGATTAGCAGTCTCTTCTTCCTTTGCATTTCTATGGAATTTATTGTCCGTAAAGCTTGTTTGGCTTGTAGCATTATTACCGATTTCTATTTTCTTATTTTTTCATGTATACATGTTTCATATACCAATTAAGTAATAAACTCCTTGAGAGAGCAGTGATGTTTCTTGTCCAAAGATTCACAATATGGTGCCTTTCAAATGAGATTCACTCAATGTTTGTGATAACGTATCAGCCTCATCGCACACCTAGACCAATCGATAGGTGGGGTAGGGGGGAGGATGGAATGAGCATGATGGATTAGGACTGGTCATGAGTCACCGCCTTGGAGCTGAGAAAAGGGTCACTTTCCCTGACCACATGGGAAAGAACACACCAAACCAAGACAGGGGATTCACCAACAAGGAGAAAGGGGCTGCGCTTGTCAGGAATGGCTATGCCTACAGCAGGAGCACCAGCTAATGATGATGATATGATGTTGGTGTTGAAGACGTCAACAGTGAGAGGACTAATGGATAAAACTCTGGGATCTAAAGCATGGAGAGAAAATGAGCAAATATAATCAGAAAGATACTATTCAGTATAATTTCTAGCACTATATGTAGACAACATAGAATATATAAACACATATTGGTATTTACAATATAGGAAATATAGAGAGTCAGTTATGTGCCCTGTATGGTTTAATTGTGCTGTGCTATTAAAAAGCGCCTATGCCAGAAACTTATTTGTTCTGGACAATTATTTTATTTCTCAGGTGTGGAAGACATAAGCAACAGATAGAATAAGGAAAAGACTCCTGCTGAAAGTTTGACAATTATGATTTGATAAGTGCAAGAATATAAATTGATTCATAATAGATTCTATTGATATGCTGCAGTACCTCCCAGTCTATTTTAAAAAAATGTGAATTGTTTTTTGTCTTGTGCATTTTTGCATCTTCCTCGGGGCCTACACAGGACCTTGCACAGGATAAACACTGAATAAATATCTGATGAATGAATAAATGAGTGAGTGAATAAATTAACAAATTGTGGAAAACAAATAACATAATTCTCATGCTATCCTAGCATGAATATTATGCTCCTGATGACACGTAATACTATTTTGCCATCATTTTGATCCATGAAAAATACACCAAGATTCAGGGCAGATACAAGACTGTAGAATGTAGATGGGAGCCAATCTGAAGTCCAATCAGCCTATTTCCTTCCTCTTCCAAAAAAAGACATAGTAATTGAAAAGCATATACTTCAGAAAACTATTTTTGAATGGATAAAGGCTTTTTCCAACTGGCTTTAAGTAGTCTGAAAAGAGAGATCATTTCTCACTTATTGTGTTGAGTAAAAAAACAGCAGCATGATAGCAACATCCCGGTTGACTAACTAATCATCAGTGAATAGCTCATTCATAGAAAATACACAGACACACACACACTGAGTAAAGACATTTCAGATAAAACATTTATGTTATGCCTCTGCACATTGTCAGGGCAAGGGAATGGATAGGAAAAATGGTTAAGGAAATTTCAGCAGGGCAGGTGCACAAGAAGATAATACTCTGAAGTAATTTTACTGAAAAATATCAATTACCAAGGAAAGAAAGGCCTGGCACCTCCAGAAGTCTACAAGACCATTCTATAAGAAAGAGAAAAGTAATTGAAAATGTACATGCAGCTGTGGGAATTCTCAAAAGAATAAGTGATGAAACATTTTTCTTCGAGGACAACTAGGGAATAACATATTTCCCTGAAACTGACACTAAACAGAAACAAGATTTCTAATAACAATATGTAGATAAGAATGCTTTCATTCACAAAATAACATCATGTAAGAGATTGTGGTGCTCTGTACAATATGGAAAATGACAACAGATATGACGTAACTAGAAGGTAACAAGATTACCTCCCTTAAGCCACCTGTATAGATGCATCTTGAGACTTTACAGTCATAACCCATCTAGTCAATTCTTAAGGGAATGCAAAATTGGGCTTTTAGAAGGCAGCATCAGAAGGGTGTGTCAGACATGTTACCAATTAACCACGGAGGCCATTTATTTAACAAACTTTTGGCAAACTTCCCCTAAGCATCAAATGAGAATGAAGAAACGTCTCAATGGAAAAAGATGGAAATAAATGAAATAATATAAATGAATAGCTTGAGCCTTCAAAAGAAATGAACAGTAGAAACAGGAGGAAGGAGAATGTGGTAATAAAGAAGTAAGATTCCAGAGGCAGATTGCCCAGGTTCAAATCATGTCTCCACCAATTACTACCTGGGCAAGTCTCTTAATCTCTGAGACTCAGTTTATTCACCTCTAAAATGAGAAAGTAAACACTTACTTCATAGAGTTGTTGTGAGAATTAAATGAAAACACTGAGACCAGTGCATGGCACATAGTTGTACTCAATAAATGTTAGGTTCTTCTTTCTACTACTATATTCGTGAATAATAAAAATATTATTGAGGGACTACTGTATTATATGGATTAGAAGTAGATAGGGCTTCTTCCCACATATTAAAATCAGCTTCTTTCAGATGTGAATAAACTCGATCCAAACTATTCCATATGTTTCAGCAGAATAAAGGGAATGGCTTTGAATGAAGTAGCATTTCTATTGAATTTAGTAATCACTCTACAACAAATTAATCTCTCTGGCTTGTTGAGTAGTTTCACATGGAATTCCCTTTGTATTAGTGGCAAAATACCAAAATTCTTATTTTAAAATATTTTATTGGCCCATGCTCTTTAATAAAGAATCATGGATTGTATACTATAGCAAGAGGAGCTAATACTGACCATCAAGGTGAGTAGGACAGAATTCACGTGGACAAAGAGAACAGTATCAGCATCAGTGACATTTGTTTAGGTTCTTCATGTGACCCTACCAATAACATTGTTTAAGAGAAGGGACAAAAAAGAGCAATGGAAAGACCAGATGTAAGGACAAGGGAGGAGAAGGAGAAACAAGAAAGGGAAAAACTAAGTTTCTTGCATGGGGATATTTATCAAACACTGTTCTTCCCCTATCCTGCAATACACATGTGCAAGCACACACACGCATGCACGCGCGGGCACGTGCGGACATAACACATTTCTGTTCACCACTCATCCCCAAACTTAGATGATAGACAAATCTTTTGTGAGATGCAGCTATCCCCACCTAATAGTCGTTCGTTTCATTTACGATAATTATGTGCCTGTCAGATAAAAAACAATTAGATTGTTACTCCTGGAAATGAGAAGGGATAGCCAGAAAAAAGTGCCTTCTGGTAGTTATCTCAGTCCCCTTATCATTTAGTGATCTTTTCTGTAGATGACTTGAGACAGAAAATCTTCGAGACGATAAAAATAGAACAAAAGAGGAGATAACAAATCATAGTGGTTAACGTGGAGATAACAAAGCATAATGGTTAAATTAGACAGATACCGCCAGTGTTGTGCTGGTAAATGGTGGCGGTGGGGGGAGAAGCCCTGATTTATAGAATTTGCCAATTTCCATGGTGTAAATACAGCCCCCCAGTCAATTTCAAGTTCACAAAAGACATCATCTATCTCACAGGATTCTTGAAAATTTAACAATTGGCTCTCACAGGCTAGTACAAGCTGGCTCCAGCATACCACTGATTATAGCTATACGACCATATGGCAAGTCACTTAATCTCTCTAACATCACTTTCCTCTTCTGTAAATCAAAATCACCATAATTATTAGTATATTATAGTATATTTATCATAATCATGATGATGATCATCATCACTATTATTATTTCTATCATCTCAATCCCACTTACAGCCATAGCTTCTAATACTCATGCTAAAGGCACCCTAAATCACATACCTAAGACTCTAAGAAACACTACAGCTTTAGTGTTTAGTGATTAGCAAAGTTAGTATGGTCCAATGTCAAAATCCAAGACTATAGTGCCTATTGCAGAGCATCTTCCCAAATGCGTCTCATTGATATAGTTTATCTCCAACTAGACAGAAGGGAGGAAGAAGGAGGAAAGAAAGATGGGAATGATATTGGCTTGACAAGTCTATCCTTATTTTTCTGAATGTTTTCTGCTTATATCCATCTATCCATCCATCATCCCTCTCTCTGTTAAATTGACATTAACTGAGTACCTACTGTGTGAGACATTATGCTAGACACTGAGGGTCCAATGATGAGCAAAACAAGCAAAGACACTGTCCTCCAGGAACATTCTGCCAAGTGGGAGGAACAGACATTAAACAATCACCAAATGACATGAGTACTTTGAAGGAAAAAATTAAAATATGAAAACATATAACAAAGGAGCCTGACTTAGGCCAGGGTTTAGGGAAGGGTAGGAATGTGCCAGAGAAAGCTTCCCTTAGGAAGTGATGATTAAGCTGGGATCTGAAGGATAGGCAGGAGTTGACAAAGTACAGGTGAATGAAGAGAAGTTTGGTAGATAAGCAATTGGCTATTTGGGTCTGGAACTTTGAGGAGTGGTCTGGATTACAGATACAATTTAAGAGTCATGGGTATATAGACGAGAACTGAACCCCAGAGGCTAGATAAGATTGCTAAGAGAAAGAGTAAAAGTAAGAAGGCAACCTAGGGCTAAACCTTGAGGATCCCCAACATTTAATGGCTACTGATTTGATACCTGCATTCTCTACTAATTCGGCCTCACTTCTCTGGCTACAGTCTCTTAAACCAGATTTCCCACCCCTAGCCATGTCAATAAACACCTGGAAAGACTTCATGTGTGGAGATAAAAAAGAGAGACTTCAGAGTCAAACTGACCTGGGTTTGAATCCTAGGTTTGCTCCTTTCCAGCTGTACCACTTTCGAAAAATTATTTTAACTCTCTTAGTCCTAATTCTGTCATCTATAAATGAGATAACTATAGTACCTGTTATCCAGTTGCTGTGAGGATGAAATAAAATAATACATGTAAAGTACTTAGCGCAGCATCTGGAAATTAGTAATTGCTCAATAAATGGAAGTTAACTAAAGAAACTACCACCACAAGACCACTCCCTAACCCATGATAGTGAGTAGGCATGGGCATAACCAGGTTAACCCCAAGTCTTGTATTGGCATAATTAAAATCCAGTCAGTCTTCGGGTACCATTTATAAGCCCATCCAGCCAGAGTACCCAATTGCCTAGCGACCAGAAGCATGGTGTAATTTTTGTCACCAAAAATGTGTTTCTCCCATTCTGCCAGCTTGTCAAGTAGCAGCTCCAGCCGTACACTTCTCTGGTAATAACAGCACTGCCAGCCAGCTCAGACCACTCTAGTGCTGAAAGAGAGGTACAAAAAAAAAAAAAGTAATTAAGAGCTTCCATTCTAGAACTTTTGGAAGCAACTCTTCTACGCTGCTGCATTCACAATATACACAGTATTTTCAAGAATGTAATTAGAAAAAAACAAATTTTCTATGCATACATTTGGAAGGAAAAAAACAGGAAATACCACACTGCAGGAATAAGTCACATACCAAAGTAGTCAATCAAATTGCTTTATTTTGTGGTGGGGCTATTCAGCCATATTCTGAATTACGGTTAAGTCCCTCAAAGGATAGACCTGTTTGGAAAATGTGCACATCTTTACAGGATAAAATTAGTGGAGATGGGTTTGACCCATATATGCAGAAATTATAACTGTGCTGATAAAAAGTGTGCTATTTTAGCTTCTGACTAAAGCTCAAATGTATGATTAAGGATAGACTTTTAAATCACTCTATCAGAAGCATGAAGCTACCCAAAAATAATAAACATAAACACAACATTGGGAATGAACTTTTTCGATAGTGGTACCACCAAGATCTCAAATTTAACTCTTCCTCTTCCTCTATATTAAGCCCCACCTAGTCTTCTTCAAAAATGATTCCTATACAATTATCTACCCTTCTTTCAACTCTCTTCACCCTCCCTAGCTTTATCCATACCTTTTCACCTCAGCTTGTCTTACTGAAACAGTCTTTTAACAGGTACTTCCTCTCACCAGCTCTTTCCTCCCTTCTGTGATGCTTCTCAAGACCAGGTTACCCTTCCAAGACACTCTGTTCTTGGCTTTAGCTTACTTATTAAGCCAAACATGCATTCATTCTTTTTTTTTAATATTTTTTTGTATAATTTTTTTAAATTTATATTTATTTTTTTCCCCCAAAGCCCCAGTAGATAGTTGTATGGTCATAGCTGCACGTCCTTCTAGTTGCTGTATGTGGGACGCGGCCTCAGCATGGCTGGAGAAGCGGTGCGTCGGTGGGCGCCCTGGATCCAACCCGGGCCGCCAGCAGCGGAGCGCGCACACTTAACCGCTAAGCCATGGGGCCGGCCCCGCATTCATTCTTATAATCAACATTTATTGAACTCTTATTACATGAAGGTAGTCTCCTAAGTTCTAGAGCCAGAGAGATGAAAAGCCCAAGTTCCCAATTTCAAGGCATTCATAAGATGGCTGGGGTAAAGACTGTGGCCAGAGTCTCAACATCATGATAAAGGTACTTGCTCCAAAAAATCAACATGACTGAAAAATCATCTAACCACCAACCATTATGTTTCTAAATAAATGAGCTATAACTGAACCATGAGGAGTAAAAGAAGAGAAGTTCTAGAAAGATTACAGAACTAAGGAATTTCCTCTGGTATATATTTTAAAACTATCTATGTCTAGGATCTGTTTAAGTATCAAAAAGGTTTTGCATATTCCTCCATGAAAGTTGGGGGGTGAGGAATGGGTTATGGGAAAGTTAAGAAATCTCTTCCAGAATTTTATGATTCTGAAACTCCTTAAGCAAAGCAAAGACAAATCAAAGGATGATTTAGAGAGCTATTAGTGATTCATTAAATAACCTTGAAGCTTTCTAGATTGCAGAATGGGGGACCAGATTGTATTTCTGAACAAACTATGTAAATCCCCATGAAAATATAAAGTAATCCACTTTTAAATGAAATATTCCCAAGCATAGTCACAAGGCATTAAGTAGTGTTACTCTTGAAGCCAATATGGATAAAGATAATGGTATAAAACTAAGTTGCCAAATATACGAAGAATTATGGTGGTTATCTAGGTTCTTCTAGGTCAACATTTTCTTCTAAGGAAGTAATCTCATGGTGTGGCCTGAACTGCTTTGTGTGGTAAGTACTTAATTTCACATTTATTTTATGGTTGCTTGCTTCTGTCTTCTAAAGACACATGATCAAATTCAAATCCTAATAGAAGCTGAGCTTATATCTTCCTGATACACCTCCAGAAAATCAATATATGGCTATCTCAATTGGATATTCAAGCATTGCACAATTCAGGTGCATGAAGGAAACAGAAATGGTTGATCTTTTACAATGAAACTAGACTTTTGAGAGTGGTATATGAAAACCCAATGGCACAAGAGAACAAGCCAAGTGTGTTACCTAGACCAGACTATTGCTGCATCAAATATTTCTGGACATAAATGGATTGATCATTGGCTGAAGCTTAGATATTGTTTTTAAAAGTATTGTTATATAAAGAGTTTCATTGGAAAGATATTTTTTTGTAATGAGATTTAATGCCAACACTAAAATTGATAATGTTGACACATATCTCATTATATTTGTTACCTGAGTCATTCAACAAGATAATATAAGAACATCTTTGGTTCCATATGCTTGAATATTTTTTAATTTTGCAGCTTTAAGAACAGTGCAAATATATAGCAGCTGCCCAAACTTAATTATAGTGGTGTTTCTTAAACCCAGTGAGGAATTCTATACAGCCTGTTTTCCAGGGTTAAAACTTAAATATATACTCTGAAACTTTTCATATAAAATCTAAGCTTGGAGAGACTTTTGTGTATATGTGTGAGTATTAAATTTCTTTAAAATTACTGCTTATAATTTTAGACTACAGAGCCCTACAAGTTAAAATTCTTTTTTTAACTGCTCCAATTAATGGAAGGGTGAAGAGAAAGAGAATTTACATTGACATGAACTATTACATATTGATAGTCTTGCATTTAGTAATTTTTCATTAATATTTCTTGATTTGATTTTTATTCATCATTACAAAATAATAACTTAGAAACTATTGCTTAGCAGCAATTTTAATCACTAGAAAAATTTGCAACATGAAGTCAGATTTTTTAAAATTTATGTCGTAAAATTACAGATTTGTATGTACAATATTTTTTTAGGGATGATAAAGAACAGTGTATTGTTATTAGAGTATGTGTGCCTCATGGTATGAGCATCAGTCAGTCATCGATGCATAGCACAACCCAAAGTATTTCCCGAAGAAACACAATAAACAGGTAGATCACTGGTTCTGACTTTGTAACTTAGGATTTTCTCATAAACCAATTCTGAGTTTGTTTGTTTTTTTCAATAACCACTTCTAACAATGATATTGAAGTTGGCCTCCCGGTTCCTGGCATGATAGAGAACTTGCCAGGTTTCTGGCTCCTTCTCCTGAACCCAACCCTGGAGATGATCCAGAAGTGTATACCTATTGAGGAGAGGGAGGTTGTGAGATCTCAGAATCCAAAATGAAAATTGTGGGGAAATCCTAAGGACAGGGAAAGTGCTTGGATCCATTGTTTAGGGTCAGGGCAGGTTGGATCTAGAGCCACCCATCAGAGAGAGAGGGATGGCTGAAGATACCTTTCCAGTTATGCTTTTCAGTCTTACCAACATTTTGCTGGGAAGATCTTTCCTGATCCTGGCACCACTGCAAGATAGGAAACAATAGAAACAGTATCAGTCAGAGGATGCAGGGTAACATCTGGGTAGCACTCAAGCTCAGCTGTCATCAGGAGCAAATAACCATAGCCATAGACAAATAGGCATCCTATTCCATTTTAACCTCATGGGTTAATTGTTTAAAACTCAGGGGAAAGAGCAAGTCCCAGGGTAGAGGTATAGGGAAGTTTCCTGAGGACCAGGATAACTGGGGGGGGGGGGGGAACTGCATACAGAGAGAAAGCTCAGATTATAATCCAGAGGTTCTTATTTATAAACCCAGAGGTCTCCCTCACACACTCTCACACATTAATGGATAGTGGATGGTGGGAATCAGGTGGTGAGGGAAGTTACAGATAAGCAAGAAAGGGTGGCTAAAATGATCCATGTGGTAATGGATTCGAGTTGGAGACATCAGTGTAAACTTTTGTTTAGCTTACTAGAGATTCCGATAGTTCAATATAGAAATATTTATAGACATGTGGGTTAGTATACACACATATATTTCCTTGCTCTGTCAGCTGAAAGGGTCTAGAAGCAATGACACCCCAACAGCAATGAATATACCCAGACTCCAGATCTTGGTTTCTAGTACCATTCTCTAACAAAAGGAACCAGGACTCCTTGGAAAACTAGCTCATTCTAAGGCTGTGGCAGGGAATATACAAGATAAGCCTGGAGTATCCTGTAGTGACAAAAAGTAAGGCAGTGCTGAAAAAAACACAATCATTATGTCAAAGGGGCAAGGCGCGAGCTCCCAAAGGCCAAAGCTTAAACAGTTTGAGCAGCAAAATCATGCACAGGTAAAAAATGTATTTAAAATGGTGATTATTCTAATGGATTTCAATGTAACAGAGGACATAAATTTCGTTGATGTAATTTCAGATTCTATATTACAACTTACCTTTAAGAAACTAAACTTTGTCAAGTTTTGGTGTATTATCAAAGAAAAATATCCATCGTTACCTAAAAAAGCAATAAAATAGCCCTCCCTTTCCAATTTCATTTCATATACTTCAACCAAACCACTTATTGCAACAGATTGAATGTAGAAGCAGTTATGAGAAAACTGTCTTGTATTGAGCCAAACGTTAAGAAATTTGCAAAAATATAAAACAATGCTGCTTGTAGCACTAAATTATTTTTTGCTTTGAGAAATTTAGTTATTTTTTGATTAAAAATATGTTATTTTGTTGACATGTAATGGGCTTATAATTATTATATTTATAATGCATATTAGAATTAATCAATACTTAAGAATTTTCTCAGTTTTAATTTCCAATATGATAAATATAAATTGATATAACCCACATGAACCAATGCTCTCTTGGGTTTTTGATAATTTTTAGGACCGTAAAGCAGTCCTGAGACCAAAACGTTTGAGAACTGCTGCATTGCACCAAGCTGTTTCCCATGATGGATGATGAATATTAAAAAAAGAAAAAGAGAAAGAGATTGGCTTACTGTTCTACTGCCACAGTTTCAAAGAAAAAAAAGTATTTAATATCTGTCGTGCAATTGGTGCAAGCCTAACTTATGGACAGAGGCACACCTGTGCTCTTGAGCACACACCTTGCTCTCCCCAAGGAGCCTCTCTTCTCTACAACCCCGTCAGTCTCTTCCTTCCTACATAATGTTTTGCCTCTGCCATTAAATAAAGATATACCGTTCTCAACACTTTCACTTCACATCACTGCCTCCTCTCTCTACCTCTCTCTCTTTCACTATCAAATTTAAGTAGCTCTGCCTGAGGTTTCTATTTCTTTTATACTCTCCCAGCCTGCCTAGAATCTGGTTTCCAGCCCCAACATTATCTGAAAACTACTCTTTCAAAGATTGGACATCACCTTGTTATTGCCAAATCTTTAATCTTTCATCTGTTCTAGTTTCTCTTGACCTCAGTGCAGTGCTGTATTTGATATTGGTGGCATTGGGGGACCACCTTATCCTTCTTGAAAGTCTCTTATCGTATTATTCCAGATGATGTCTATCTCTAAATAATCCTCTTCTGCTTCATTTACTGTCTTCCTTCTCTCTCTCTTGCCCAATCCCTAGTATTCATCTATATTTTAGCACCTTTTTAATATCTTTTTTGGTCCTAGGCATTCTTATCTCAAGGGACCCATCTCATGTCATATCAAATATATTAATGCAACCACATTCCATATTACATATCACATGTGTATTATATAAAAGTTGAATTATAGTTGACTAATCGACATGTTATTTGATAGATATTTAATTAAATATCTACATGAAATATTTATTGATTTTTATTTTGCAGTTTTCATATTTTAATAACTTTCTTAGAATAATTTTAGGTTTACAAAAAAGTTGTAAAGATAGTAGAGAGTTCCTATAAAACCCATACTCAAGTTTCTCCTATTATTAACATTTTACACTAGTATGGTACATTTGTCACAAATAATGAACCAATATTTATACATTATTAACTAAAGTCTATACTTAAGCCAAATTTCCTTCGTTTTTACCTAATGTTCTTTTTCTGTTCCAAGAGTCCCATCCAGGATACCACATTACATTTAGTCTTCTTGCCTCTTTAGGGTCCTATCGACTGGGACAGTTTTTCAAACTTCCCTTGTGTATTAACGTTTGGAAAATATTGGTTCACCAAGCTATTGAAATCTTACAAATGTTGACACATTTCATTATGCAATGTCAAAAATTCACATTCATTAATATCACCGCTGGTCTGAAATCCATTTGGAGTTAATTTCTGTATAATGTGAAGTTTAGGTTAAGGGTCATCTTTTTTTCCATAAGAAAATCTCTGAACTTGCTAAATTCGCCTCTTAGTTCTAAAGTTTTTTGCAGATTCTTTGGGACTTTTTATGTAGATAATGATGTTATATGTAAATAGGGACAGTTTTATTTCTTCCTTTCTAGTCTATGTGCTTTTATTATTTTTCTCTCCTTATTACATTTACTAGGAAAGCCAATATGATGTTGAATAGGAGTGGTAAGAGTAGATGTCCTTGAATTGTTTCCAATCCTAGGAAAAAAGAATTCAATCTTTTACCATTATGTATGATATTGCCATAGGGTTTGATTTTTGTGGATGTCCTTTATTAGGTTAAGAAAATTCCCTTCTATGACTAGTTTATTGAGAGTTTTTATCATGACTGGATGTTGAATTTTTTCAAGTGCTTTCTCTGTATCAATTGATATGATCATGTGGGTTTCTCTTGTTTAGTCTGTTAATATGGTGGAATACATCAATTGATTTTCAAATAGTGAACCAGCCTTGCATTCCCAGAATAAACCCCGCTTTGTCGTATTATACTATTTTTATCCTGTATTGTGATATTCAATTTGGTAACATTTTGTTGAGAATTTTGCTGTTACGTTCATGAGAAATATTGGTCTATTGTTTTCTTTGCTTTTACTATCTTTTTCTGGATTTGGCTACAGAGTAATGCTGACCCCATAAAATGAGTTAGGAAGGGTTCCTTCTTCTTCTATTTTCTGGAAAAATTGTGCAAAATTAGTTTTATGTTTTTCTTTAAATGTTTGATAGAATTGGTCAGAGAAATTACCCAGATCTGGAGATTGCTTTTTCCGAAAAAATTAACTATGAACTCATTTTATTTAATAATGATAAGATTATTCACATTATCTATTTCTTCTTTAGTAAGTTTTGATATTTTGTAAATTTTAAAGAATTTATCCATTCCGTCTAAGTAATCAAATTTACGTGCATAGTCATATGTAGTATTCCTTTATTATCCATTTAATGTTGATGGTATGTGTAGTTATATTTCCTCTTTTATTCATGATATTTGCATGCATCTTCTCATTCTTTTTCTTTGTCAGTGTAGTTAGAGATTTGTCAATTTTATTGATCTTTCCAAAAAAACAGGTTTTGGTTTCCCTGTGTTTCTCTATTGTTTTTCTGTTATCAATTTCAGTGATTTCTGTTCTTTATTATTTCCTTCCTTCTGCTTGCTTTGGGTTTATTTTGTTCTTCTTCTAGTTTCATAAGTTGAAAGTTTGGATTATTGATTTGAGAACTTGCTTCTTTTCCAATATAATTACTTAAAGCTATAAATTTTCCTCTAAACATTGTTTTAGGAGCACAACAAATTTTGCTATGTTGTATTTTTATTTTTATTCAGTTCAAATTAGTTTCTAATTTCCCCTGAGACTTCCTCTTTATCACATGGAATATTTAGAAGTATGTGGTTTAATTTCTAATTGATTGGTGATTTTCCAGTTATCTTTATGTTATTGATTTCTTGTTTAATTCCATTAAGTTCAGTCAATATACTTTTCATCATTTCGATTATTTTAAGCCTGTTAAGGATGTGTTATAACCCAGCATTTGATCTATTTTGGTGAATGTTGCATTTCCAGTAGAAAAGAAGGTATATTCTGCTGTTGTTGGGTACTATAAATGTCAATTAGATACTTTTGGCTGATGGTGTTCTATGGATATAAAATTCCGCATTAAGGATTCATCTCTATAGGCATTTTTAAAATGTTATGACATTTCTTTCTTGCCTCCTTTGTTTATTATAAAAAATCCACCATTGGGACCGGTCAGTGGCATAGTGGTTAAGTTTGTGTGCTCTGCTTCAGAGGCCCAGGGTTCACAGGTTCAGATCCCGGGCACGGACCTACACACGGCTCATCAAGTCGTGTTATGGTGGTGTCCCACATACAAAATAGAGGAAGACTGGCACAGATGTTAGCTTAGGGCGAATCTTCCTCACCAAAAAAAAAAAAAAAAAGAAAAGAAAAGAAAAGAAAAAATCCACTGTCATTATATCACTATATGTAATGTGATTTTTTCTCTGGCTGTTTTCAATATTTTTTCTTCATATTTCATTTTGTGTAGTTTGATTATGATGTGTTTGTATGTGAATTTTCTTGAGTTTATCCTGGGTGGGGTTCTGAGCTTCTTAATCGTGTAAATTCATGGCCTTTGCTAAATTTGGAAAGTTCTCATCCATTATTTCTTCAAGTATTCTTTCTGCACTACACTCTTTCTCTCCTTTGGGACTCTGAAGAAATAAATGTTAGACTTTTTGATATTGTTTCACAGATTGCTGAGTCTCTGATCATTTCTTTCAATCGTTTTTCTCTATTTTGTTCATTTTAGATGATTTTTATTGATTTATATTCAAGTACACTGAACTTTTTCCTCTTAAAACTCCATTCTGTTATTGACCACATCCAGTAATTTTTTTTAATTTTGATTATTGTATTTTCCAGTTCCAAAATTTCCAGTTAGGTATTTATAGTTTTGATTTCTTTTTGCTGAAACTTTCCACCTTTCCATTTGTTTGAAGAGTATTTGATTTTCTCAGTCAAACAAAAATTGAGGGAATTTGTCACCAGTAGCCTATACTGCAATAAATTATAAAAGAAGTTTTTCAGAGAAAAGGAAAATAATATCATTCAAAAACTCAGATCTATATAAAGAAAGGAAGAGTATTAAAGAATAAATGAGGTAAAATAAAGGAATATATGGAGGTAAAATAAAATCTTTTATTTTTCTTATTCTTAATTGATGATATAGCAGTTTGTTAAAATAATAATAGCAACAATGTATTTGATGATTATAGCTTATGGATAGATGAAATGAATGACAGCAGTGTTATAAAGGACTGGAGGGAGGAATTGGTAATACTCTGTTATAAGGTACCTGTACTACCTTTGAAGTGCTATAGTGTTATTGAAATTGGATTAGTTGTAAATGTACATTGCAAACTCTAAGGCAACCACTAAAAAAGTAAAAAAAAAAAAGTATAATTGATACACTAAGAGAGGATAAAAAATGGAATCACATAAAATGCTTAATTAAAACCAGAGAAGGAAGAAAAAGAGAAGACAAAGAGTATTTGCCTTTATTTATTGAACCACGGTTATAAAAATGCTTCAAAGTATTTGTCATAATTCCAACATCTGTGTCATCTTGGAGTTGGAATCTGATGATTATTTTGTTTTTTCCCTTGCAAGTTGAGGTTCCTGATATTTCATATGCTAAGTAATTTTGGATCGCATCCTGCACATTTTGAATATTATATTATGAGACTCTGGGTCTTGATTGGTTTCTAAGGAAAATCTCGTGGTTTTGTGTTTGTTTTCTTTTTTGTGTTGTTTTGTTTTTGCTTTATAAGGTAATAGACCTGGTTAATTTCAGGCTGCAGTTTCAACCCAACTTCTGTGGGTTTTGGTTCCAATGTCAGTTCAGTTTTCAGAGCATTCACAGTGTAACTGGGTTCTGTCTTGCATATATATCACTCAATGGTCACTCTGAGACTAGGCAGTGGTCTAGTGGTCTTTGCTATACAACTCAGAGATATGCCCAGGAGTTCACACACCACTTTACAGAATCTCTTTCCCTGACAAGTTTCTGCCTCTCTGGGGCCCTCCTTCACAGTCTTCTGGCCAGAAAGCTGGGGCATTCATTTTCTTGTTCTGATGCAACATTTCCCATTTTCTGCATTTGGCATGTAGGGGAGGAAAAAGCTTTTCCTCTACCCTTCTAAGTTATAGGCTAGGGCCCCATAAGGAAAAATAGATTAACAAGAGGAAAGCATACAAATTTATACACGTTTTACATGACACGAGAGTCTTCACAAGGAAATGAAGACCCAAAGAGGCAGTTAAAACTGAATGTTTTTATGCTAGGTTTGATGACGAGTGGAGAGTCATGGAAAAATGTGAAAGGACAATAAAGAGTATGAACTAAGTGTAGTAAACTGGAGGAAACAGCAAAGTCTGTTCATTCAGATTCCTTTCAGCATACCTCTGTCTTTGGAGATAAGGATGCTCCTTTCCTCCAGGTATCGGAAGGGCATCTCTCACATGAGGGTCTTATAACCTGCTTTGGGGAAAGGTCAGAAAATCCTTCCTGCACCTGCTGTTCCTCAAATGCCTTCAGCTTGAAATATTCAATGTGCCAAGGTGCCATAGTTTTGGGTAAGGTATCCTGATCCCTGTATGGGCCAAGAGGTAGGAGGGCAGAGAGAGAGAGAAATAAAGTAATGTTTATTTACTCCATTCTTGGGACCCATAGTTCCTCCATATTGCCTGGTGCAGGCCTGAACCTGGGCAATTTTCAAAACAGGCAAATTTGTCTTTGCCATCTTCCTACCATTTTACTAACACATGTTTCTCTAGTTTAAGTTATTTTAGATGACCTATAAAGTCCATTCCTGCAGTGAGAGGCTCTTATTTTAAGTAATTCAAAGTTGTTAATAGCACAGTAACTGGGATTCAGGATACCTTTGTTTGGACCCCATTTTTATTTGAATCCTACTTACTAATTGGGTCACCTTAGAAAGATTACTTAAATTACCTGCACCTTACTTTCCTCTCAACAGTACTTACCACCTGGGGTTGCTGTGAGTTTTAAATGAGATATTGCATATAAAGTGCTTAGCACAGAACCTGACACATAGAAATAGTAAACAATAAATGGGAGCTGTTACTTTTGTAACTTAAGGAGAAAACTTACCGTTCAGGGATAAATTTCAAATTTGTCTTATTATTATTTTTGTATTATTGTCAAGCAAGAATGCTATTTTATGTATTATGTGCTATTGAATTTTAGTACAAAAGTTCTAACTTGGCTTTAAACAGCCACATAATACTTTTATACACACCAGGACACACATGTATTCTACTGAATGTATGAATTTGAATTAAGTGTCAAATCAAAGGTAGAGTCTGAATAGAGTAGGACTCTATTTTAATTGCATTTACTACATTTCAAAGTATGACTTTTACTGATCAACATTTATTTTTGTAGAATTGCACATATTTATTATTGTGATTACACTGAATTTATTTAATTCTTATTTAGGATTTATTCATGTGTATGTTTATTGTTTATTTTAAGGCAATATTCTTTTTAGCAAGGCACCAAGTCCAAAGTGATTTAAAGAAGAAATAAAGACAATATGATGTTGATCTCTATGCCTCTGGAATACAACTCAGTAACAGTAATAATAAAAACTTGCATTTGAATATTGCTTTTGTAATTTCCAAAGCACTTCCACATAGCCTCTTTTGAAATTTAGTTAAATTGCATGTTTTAGTCCCAATGGTGAAAAATCTGACTCCACTTAAAAAACGGACTGAAAAAACAAATCTTTCATTTTTATAAAATAGTATTTTTATTTTTGCTAACAAGGGCTGCACCTGTGTCACGGACAGAACCTATCCACAATCCCAGTGGTATGACACTTTTTTTCTTCACAAAATTAGGTGGAAGACAGAAAACCATTTTCATGGTAGGCATCACACAAATTAATGTAAGAGGTAAGAAACAAATAGCTTATCTAAACTTAGAAGATAATTTAAATATATTTAGTAATTTTAAATTTGTAGAAGCAGTCAACAAATATTTGTTAATGAATGAAAGATTGAACTTTATTTTATTGTTTTAAAAGATGAATTGCAAGAAGAAGGTAATGTGAAATTTAATTTTTGCCAAGGGTTTATTAATATGTTTCTCTTCCTGGCTCAAAAACAACAACCTGACGCTCACCTTTTGCTAGATCACTCTTACCTACCAAATAGGGTACATTTGCTTGGCATTTAACATTCTCCATTCTCAGACCTAGTCTGATCTCTTATTACTCCTCTCTTCAAATCCTTGATGCCAGCCCATATGGACAGTTCTGGACTGTTCTTTGTTCTACAGACACAGTCATGCTCACCCAGCTCAGGGACTCTGATCATGTGGTTTCCTTTGCTAGAAATAATCTCACTATCTCCAGCCTACCTGTGGAATCCAATCCGTTTTGTGTGTGTATAACAACCGTTTTTTAATGCTCATGAATTCTATGAGTCAGAAATGCAGAGAGGACACAGCAGGCATGACTTATCTCTGCTCCACAATGTCAGGGACCTCAGCTGGGAAGACTTGAATGGCTGGGGTGATTCAGTGGCTTGGGGATGGAAATGTCCAGAGGTCACTCACTGGAAATTGCCCCACGGGGAATTTCACTCACATGTGGCACCTGGGCTGGGTTGACTGGAAAATTCTACTCAACTGGCTGTTGACAGAAGCACCCATACATGGACTCCTCATGTGGCCTTGGCTTCCCACAGCATGATGGCCTTTAAGTTCCAAAAGTGAATGTGTCAGCAAAAAAGTCCTACTCAGTCTTCAAAGCCCATCTCAAATGCATTTCCCCCATATAAAGCCTTTCCCTACTTCCCCCTTAACCAGATGTGTTTGCTCTCTTTTGAATTTTCATAATAGTATCTTTGTAGCTCTCTTTAAGCACTTTTCTCATTCTGACTTGGTTTTATAGCCATTTTTATATTTATTTTTATATTCATCCTATGTTCCTGTCTCTTCCCTATGAGCACTTTGAGGGCAAGAACCAGGTTTTACTCATCCATGTATTCTCTAAAGCAGTTAATAAGGTACCTTCCTAATATATTGTACACACTGAATAAATATCTCTTGAATCAAAAAGGAAATAAAAGCTAGTTTCCTAATCCTCCATTACGTATTTCAATTTCTTAAATATCCACTAAAAAACCCCATGCTTTTACTTGACACAAATATGTGTTTGGGAGTATCATGAGTTATGTCAACCCATGATAATCAAATAAACAGGAATACCATTTGGCCGTTGGCAAAGAGGAATCGGGTAACCACTGTGAAGTGGTTATTTCCAATCAACCATGCATCCATGGATGGTTTGTGAACCATGGTTAATTTAATATCCACACATGCTTATTAGAAGTATTCAGCCTCTTGCTATAATCAACTTGTTTATATATTTACAAGTAATGACTTTCTGGTTATTTTAATTAAGAAACCCTTCATTCATTAGGATTCTGTTGACTAATATAATCCCTTCCAATGGGGCAAACTAGTATTTATTGCAGTTGTAGGAAGAGCAGGTTGACAAATTGCCACAGACATCCATGAAGAGGTCTTAATTAACCTGTTAGTGGAAGAATTAAATCAGATAAGTGTTCTGCAGAGAAATTTTGCAATGTTGTATCAAATGATGTTAAATCGTGCATATCCCTTGATCTAGCAATTTCTCTTCTAGGAATTTATCGTCAACACTTGCCCAAGTATGAACATGATATTAATTGAAGCATTGGTTATAAAAAATATATATTTGAAACCTACATAAATTGGTATCAATGGAGCATTGGTGAAATAAATGATGGTACAGCCATACAATGGACTGCTACATAGCTGTTAAAAAGATTGAGGAAAATCTATATGCAATAACACTGAAAGATATCCATGGTATATTGTCAATCAAAGCAAGTTGCAGGACTATCTGTATACCATGCTCCCATTTGTGTTAAAAACAAAAACACTCACATGTGTTTATAAGTTGTAGAAATTTAACCAGGACCAGAGTGGTGGTGGTGTGGTACTAAGGAGAAAGGGAGGGTAAAAAGGAAAGTACAAGGGAAGGCTGGGCTGTATTTAGTAGTTCTGACAACCAAAATGTGTCATCAATCTTATTCAAAAATGTAATTCTAACGTCAAGGAGCGCCTTCCTTTTTCTGTCAATCTGTCTCCCAGTTGATAAGGCTCAAATCTCCATTCTCTCTGATTGACCTATTTCTTGGGAGCCAGTCTGGAGCCAGTTCCCAGTCTGTCAATTCTGGTTAGTCCTATCAATTCTATCTCCCTACCTCTGTTGGTTTTCTCTTCCTTGCTTTTTATTTGTACTTTCTCTACCTGGTAGTCCAGGCCTTTATCACCTCACCCCTCAATTATCGCAGTTCCCTCCTAGTGGATCTCCCAGCCTGTAGTTTCTCTTCCTAGCCCATGAACCATCCCTCTGTCCTACACAGGGTCCTCCTAACCCCCAGCAGTGTGCCAGCCCAAAGCCTTCCGTGCTTTTCACTGGTACACGTTCCAACTCCAGAGGAAGGCTGGGCAGTCGACACCCTCCCCCAGCATGGCCCAGACTACAGTTCCAGGCGTAACTCCCAGGCCCCCACATGGTGATGGGCTGAGCTTCTCTACTCATGAGGATCCCTATCTGGAAGGCCCTTCATGCCTTTCCAGCTCTCTGAATACTACTTATTCTTCAGTACCCACCTGCACCACTATGAGAACCCACTTATTTTTATGAGGCCCAGCAATGCCTTCTTCATCAAACTCCTCATTTGTCACTTTTTATAATCTTTCTTTTATTGCTATGTATGTAAGTCCCTAAGATGTGTGTGGAAGCTCCCTAAGAGTGGAAACCATGTCTCTCTCTCTCTTTTTTTTTTTGTGAGGAAGATTGGCCCTGTGCTAACATCTGTTGCCAATCTTCCTCTTTTTTTTCTTTTTTCTCCCCAAAGCCCCAGTACCTACTTGTGTATCGTAATTGTAGAGTTGTAGCTCTTCTATACGGGACGCCACCTCAGCACGGCTTCATGAGCCGTGAGTAGGTCCGTGCCCAGGATCCGAACCAGTGAAGCCCAGGCTGCTGAAGCGGAACGTGCAAACTTAACCGCTGTGCCACTGGGCCGAGCCTGAAACCATGTCTCTTATACTGATTAATTGATTATGTGACCTGAATTTCCTTAGGCTTTGCCAGCCTGTGGGTACAATAGGGTCACAAGAATTTATACTTCCCTGACTTCTATCCCTATCTGCGCTTTTGGGACCCTGTCCTCCTACAAAGAGCCCTTCAAGTATTTCCGGGGGTCACCAAGCAGTGTCTCACCTTTGCTAATGATTGAGCCCCTGTCAGCTGTCCAGGTCTGCTACCATGTGGCATCCACTATTTCTTTCCTCATTTCCTGCTCTTGACCCCTGCCAGGCACCAGTGCCCCCCACTGGGCACCACTGCTGCTTCTGCTGGATACCACCATGTTCACTAGGCACCAGCCTCCTGCAGACACCACTACAATTATACTTTTTTGTGCTTGCCACACTGCTGTGAACCTAACAGTCTGTCACAGACATTAGCTGTTGAATGAAGTATGATATTCACTAGGACACGCTTTGATTTGCTCTTCCAGTGGTGGAGACAGGTTGCACTGATTTATCCTCATGCTCTCTCCAGTCACCATTGGGACCCGTCAGCAGAAATTTGTGAGGTGGTTTTTCAGGGCTCAGGCCACATGTTTCTGAGCTGTTGAGCAAAGTAATTCTACCTGTCAGGGTTGCCAGCCCAAATCAATGGATCCTACTCTGATGTGTTTTGATCCTTATATGGAAACTTCCTATCTCTAAGTCTTCAAAGTTCAAACCCAAGTAGGAGTTGATCTCAAATTTCAAGAAAGTTCAGTTTGCACCTCAAACAAAGTTTCTTTGTGCCCATCTGCTAGGCCAAAGAGAGAGTTCCCTAATGCAGTTCTCACAGGGGTACAATTGGGGAAGTAAAACAATCAAAGAAATGCTTTCTCCACAAGGAGTGGCACAGGGGAGTGCAGCTAGGAATGAGTGGACAAATGCGCCGCATGCAAAAGTGTGGTGGAAGGATGGTCAGAAAACAGTTTATGAGTGTTTGTTTCTTAGTGCTTAACAATATTACCATTCAAATGGTTCCTGGAGGCTTTGAAGTTAAAGCTCCTGGGAAAGAGAAGTGTTCACACTTGGGGTTTCAATCCACTAGACCCAAGGTCAAGTAAACCTGGTAGTGTGAAAGGCTCACAATAGAGGCTCAAATGGTAGGAAATCTATCTGGGGTTCCTTTTAAAATACCTGAAAGAATATGGAAATACTCTATCCTTATAAAAGACAAAAGTTAACTCCGCATATTCTTCGATAGTCTTAGTAAAAGAAACACTTCCAAATCATATAAATTAGGTTAGTAACTTCCTGTGACATCTAATCTTTGGTAAGATGTGACATATGTAAAAACAAAAAGCTGATGGTCTGAAATGCATGGCACTTTAGCGGCGGATATAACATTAGAATTTTCCAAACTTTTTGTAGTAGGTGTCAAGTTTTCTCAAACTACTTTCATATAAACACTTTTGGAATTTCTAGAACATTCTCTGTTATATGGGTCTCACTCAAGGAAAATACCATAAATAATTCTGTATCTATACAAAGGAGAAACAGGGAATGATTATTTGCATAACAAAAGGATCTTCATCCCCTATAGAGTAATATGAGATTTAATTTACTTAACCCTTTTTCTCATAATTTTTCTTTTTTCTACTTTTATTTTTTAAAAATCCCACTTACATAGATTATTTTCAGATTATAAAAGTAATGCTCATCACTTAAGAGCACTTGAGATTTGTATGACAGTTTGTGCTGTTCAAGCCTTGCCCCTCTCTCATCCACCCCTCATTTGGTTCTGGTAGCCCTATGAGGGAGGTGGCTAGAACAGAATTTCCCACTTCTATTTTGTTTCATCTTTACTGTGTGTGTGTGTGTGTGTGTGTGTGTGTGTGTGTGTTTAATACATCATGAACATATTCTTGTAACATATCAATATGATTCAATGTCTAACATAGAAAATTCTCTTTATCCTGCATATCACTTTCACAACTTCTCTCCATCAAGTTAAAGGCATTCTAACAATTCAAAGAAAAACTCATTAAGAGTGGTGGTAATATTTTCAACCTAGAGAAGTGGATCCCAAACCTGACTGCAACAGAATCACCTGAATTTCTCCAAAAATAGATTCCAGACCCCCACCCCAGATCTACTGAACCAGAATCTCTGGCAGTAAGAAACTTTGGAAGAGCCTATTTCAGATGCCATCCCTAATCCTTCCTCATATAGAGGACTCTGCTTTCCCTAATTCCTTCAGTCCAGGCTGTAATTTTTAACACAACTTTACAGAATGCTTAGAGGGTGGCATAGAGACAACTGAGGTAGTAGTTTACTACTACTAGCTTATAATTTACAATTCACATTCAATTTCCAGCCTACCTCCTGGCAGTATCCTCATAGCAGGTGCCAGCTCAAAATCCACACCAAAGGGAATCTTCAGGAATTCCCATGCCTCGGATTCCAGATCCAGCTCCCCTTAGCTCTAGCAAAAGAAGAAACTCCTCCTCTCCTGCCATCTAAGATCATTGGCTCCCTTTCCCACCCCGGAGTAGTTGGCACTGAGATTTTCCATTTCCTTCTGGGGAAATCCCGCTCCTCATCTCCACATACCATGACCCAGACATTTAATCAGGAGTCCACAGTCCATTTGCCAAAGGCTGGCATATTTAGTCTCAAATAATACCAAGTGAGGTCATCTTTCATCTAGTCTAGCCAGCAGTAAACCAGGTCTAGCCCATTCCTTGTCACAGCCTTTCCACCAATTTAAGGCTAAGGGAAAATCAAAGCTGCACACCTCTCCTGCCACAGACTAATCTCAATTCCAAGTCTATGGCGGGGAAAATCCCAGGGCAAAAAGCCACACCCATCCCGGGGGGAAAAAATCCAAGCTTAATCCATCTTTAGAAAAAGGGAAATTCTCTAACTCTATTGGAGAGTAGTTTGTTTAAACCCAATTTACATCACCAAACAGATTGATTAGCATCTCACTCTGAAGTAAGGTTCCTCCCGAACAAAGACTGAAGGCTTTTATGACAAAAGGAGCTCACTGAGATGGAGCTCCCCCAAACAAAGCCAGGACGTGCTACCCTTGAATTGTGTCTCTTCCAGCCCCCTCAACTTTTCCTCATATCTAAAACCTATTCTGCTCAAATCCCTCTTCTTCCTGGAAGCCTTCCTCAACTATACTGGACCACAAGGGTGTCTCCTTACAATGAATCCCAACAGTTATTATCTATCCTGTTCACCTAGCAATTGCTCATATGTGGTCTTGAGACTTGAGACTATTCTTGTATAATTGCCCTGAACTTTTGGGTTCTTTTATCATTTAACTTAGGGTATAAAAATCTGTCACCTCCACTCCTATCTGATCAGGAGACTTAAAGAGTGCCAGTGAGAGCATCACTCAGGCTTCTTTTTTTTTTTTTGAAGATTGGCCCTGAGCTAACATCTGTTGCCAATCTTCCTATTTTTTTTTTTTTTACTTTTTTTCTCCCGAAAGCCCCCAGTACATAGTTGTATATCCTAGCGTAGGTCCTTCTAGTTTCTCTATGTGGGAGGCTGCCTCAGCATGGCTTGATGAGCGGTGAGTAGGTCGACGCCCAGGATCCGAACTGGCAAACCCTGGGCCACTGAAGCAGAACTCGAGAACTTAACTGCTGTGACACCGGGCCGGCCTCTCACTCAGGATTCTTTTTTTTTTTTTTTTTTTTTTTTTTTTTTTTAAAGATTTTTTTTTTATTTGTTTTATTTTTTCCCCCCAAAGCCCCAGCAGATAGTTGTATGTCATAGCTGCACATCCCTCTAGTTGCTGTATGTGGGACTCGGCCTCAGGATGGACGGAGAAGTGGTGCCTCGATGCGCACCCGGGATCCGAACCCGGGCCACCAGCATTGCAGCGCGCGCACTTAACCACCAAGCCACAGGGCCGGCCCTCACTCAGGATTCTTTAGACTATCTCAGAGCCAGTTCTTTATTCCCCTCCAGGACTAGCTCTGTCTGAGCTTGTCACACAACAGGTAACCATCGAGTGGTTAATAGAAATCATCTAAAATATCCTGCTGTTCCATGAAATGTCTATGAAGTTTATATCATTTGTTCAGTCCTCACAACAACCCCAAATGGCAGGTGTTGGCACTAGCCCCATTACACCAATGAGGAAACTGAGATTCAGAAAGGTGAGCAGATGTCCTAGGTTACACAGTTGGGTCACACAGAAGCAATTCCGATCTGACTCCCAAAGAATGTTCTCATAGCCATTATTTTAAACGACTTCCCAAGGAGTCTATTTTGACTGGACCATAGGATGTGTGGAAAGGTATACTGCAAAATAAGTTTGGGCCTAAGTGAGGAGAGCCTTATGTATCAAGCTATGAAATTTGTACTTAATTTGATAAGCAATGGGGCACCATTGAAAGCTCTTGAGCACAGAAATGACAGGATCAGTGTTAGGTGTTGGGAAGACTAATCTGACAGTGGGATGTAAAATGAGAGTGATGAGAGCCTGAAGGGGGTGATGACCAGTTAGTAAGGAAAGACAATAGTCCAGGTGAAACAGTAATTAGAACTTGAAGGAAGGAGGTGGATGTGCAACAAGGAAGAGGGGACTGATTATAGAAACCTTGAGAAGGACTATCAACACAATCCTCCTAAGTCATTTTCTGGAGCCAAAGAAGTGAAGAAAAGAGTAATCTCTCAATATTACGTAAAAGGAACACAGTTTTACTTGGCACTTCTTTTCTCTTGTCTCTTCTGATTCTTGTCTCCTTTCTCCCCTTGTGACTGAGCTACAGTCACCTTACATGGGACTCTTCTGTCAAGTGTTTAACTTTTTTCTAAGGAACACATTTAAAAGTTAAAATTGTGATTATTCCAACTTGGAGCAGAGCCGCAGTATTATATCTTCATATAGTAAAACATGCCCAGTGTTTCTGCCTGGTTCAGACACTTCAGCTTGAATAATGCCTAAGACAAAGATATTGAAATTTTTGTGTGAGGAAGATCGGCCCTGAGCTAACATCTGCCAATCCTCCTCTTTTTTTTTTTTTTTTTTTTGCTAAGGAAGACTGGCCATGGGCTAACATCCATGCCCATCTTCCTCTACTTTATATGGGACGCCGCCACAGCATGGCTTGCCAAGCGGTGCGTGGGTGCGTGTCCGGGATCCGAACCGGCGAACCCCAGGCCGCCGCAGTGGAGCGCGTGCACTTAACCACTGGCGCCACCAGGCCAGCCCCAAGATATTGAAATTAAAGATGACAAAATGTGTATCAGGAATTTCTTTTTAAAACAGTGTGCTATAGAAAATAAGAGATATTTAACATATTCAAGTCAGGAATTTGCACCAAACCTAGAAGTTTAAACAAAAATAAAGTGAAGAATTGCATGTATGCCTTTTTCTTAATGAGGACCTAATCACTAATTTTAAAAATATCTAGGGCCGGCCCCGTGGCTTAGAGGTTAAGTACACACGCTCCGCTGCTGGCGGCCCGGGTTCGGATCCCGGGCACGCACTGACACACCACTTCTCCGGCCATGCGTCCCACGTACAGCAGCTAGAAGGATGTGCAGCTATGACGTACAACTATCTACTGGGGCTTTGGGAGGAAAAAGTAAATAAATAAATAAAATTATAAATAAAAATAAAAATATCTAAACACCTAAATTAAATTCTTTTTTGGAAACCGGATGCAAACATGAGTATTTTCTCTCCTACTCATTCTCCGACCTTTCCTATCAGCCCTCCTTCAACTGGATTTTTCTAGATCTCTTTTGACTATTTTTATAGCTTCAGAAAAGTACATGGCTAGATGCTACTCAGACGAATGTTATCCTGTGACCCCCAATGACAAAGACTCACTCTGTACCATGTTTTACACATCAAATGCCTTTCCATGGCTTCAAATATTTTGGGATTACTAACGTTCCAATAATGCATTAAGCACATTGTGATGGTATTGAAGGAATATGACTTTATTAATACAGGGTTGAAGACGTGCTCTTTCATTGAGGAAAGGAAATACACACAGTAACAAGCACATATGTTCTACTTCTCTGATACCAAGGAATTCAGAGGAAACCTCATCACACAAAGTTAGCACAGAGCCAGGCGCCACAGTGCCCCTCAACTCTCCCTACGGTCTTTCCTATTTCAGTAGGAGAATGGTTAGTACCAAAAAAGCTTGCACCAAAACAGGAAGTTCTCCTATTTACTGCATTCTGAAAGCCTTACTGCACCGTGCCTCTATTTGGTGTGCATATTATAATAAAATCCATGTGTGAATGTTTATATTTTAAAGATGTTGTGCTTCAATATGTTCTGAATTAGGGCTTTTGAAAATACTGTATAGATTCAACACAAAGCTAACTGAAAGGCTAATCTTCCCATTGTTACACTTTAATTAGTGAGACCTGTCATTACAACTTTTTATGATGGAAAGTATCAGGCCTTTTGTCTTACTTTTAAGCCCTATTCTGAAAACAGCAGAAAAGGAACTGAAAAGACAAAGGAAATTGCATTTTATGGAACAATAAGGAGAGTCTTTAAAAATCCAGGGAAGTTCACAAACCGCCAATGAAAACTACTTGGAGGCAGCAAGACTAAGAAGGGGGCCGTTTACTGAGTATACAATATTAGCAATCAGCTACTTCCCTAATCCTCTCCAGCATCCAAGGGCCACGCAAGAATAAGGACATTTCATAACAGCAGCCAGTGAGGGCGGCCTTTCAGTTGCATCTCTTAATATGTAGGAATATAGAGATGAGTTCTGAAGCTATTAGAAAGGGCCTGATTTGTCATACCTGTGTTCTCTTTAACATCAGGTTGGAGTTAAATGACAAACATTTATTGCAACTTAGTGCAAATTTATTTTCTTATTTGTTTCACTAAAAATTGTTCTGACACATTTATTAGAAAATTTGACGTTGAAAAACACAAAAATCAGTACAAAAAAACACAAGAAATTGGAAGATTTACACAATTAGCCTAAAATTAGGAACCACATAACTAAAAATGTTACAGGTTGAGCTACTTACATTAGATGAGCTGGATTTAGCAAACTTGACATTCAAGGAAATAACGCACTCAAAAATTTCTCAGGAAATGGGACTTTTTTAAAACAAAAAGAGCTAAAAAAGCCAGAAGCCACAGACAAAATTAGGGCTTCTTTCTGATTTTGTACAATTCTTTCCTGCAAACACTACTTATGTAAACATTATTGTAGTTTGTCCTCAAGATAGAAGAGGCTTGATATGAATTAACGTGCTGTTTTGAGGAAATGTACCTGATTTGAAAGCACATAGGACAAAAATATAAACACAAAGTTGAGAATGCAGTTTTTGTTTTTTGGAGTGAAAAAGAATTGGTTACTGCTAGGACAAAAATACAAAATATTAAATTAAGGGTACAGTTCCCTTTGTGGAATGGAAAATAATTGATTACTGCTAGAATACTTTTCCTTTACTCTTTCATTATTGTCTAATTTAGGGCAGCTTCAGTTGGTTTACTTTGCATCTAACCTGGAAACCAAAGCTTTAAACTAAGCTAAGGGAGAGCTTTTCATAGCAGAATAGGAAAAAGAGCAGAAGAGTGTTCTGAAAAGACGGAAGATGCTGCCTTACAAAGTCCCAGCCTTACAAATTCTAACACTCATGCCAGTTTATTCCCTTTCTCCACTCCCTATCTTCAGTTAAAAGCTGGATCCTACATCAGAAAACCAGTTCAACACACTCTCCAATTCTAGAGCTCTCCTCAGCCCCACCCACACCCCAAGGGAAAAGTGGGCGATACATAAGAAGAGGAAGCGGTCTTTTTCCTACCTACACCATTACTGCCCCCATTTTGTCTGGTAGCTGGGGAAGGAGAGCCAAGGTATGCCTTTGGCTCAATCCTTTAGCACCTATAATGCGAAAAGTTAACTTTAGAGTTGGCTTTTCTTTCCAACTAAAGCTGTTGTAATGTCTGTCTAATAGAAGTATAGGGAAGGTGAAAGAATTATTGTTCTTCCTCAATACAGAAAAAGCAAGGGCATTGTTTTCTGATTCAGGAAGTGCTAGAATTCTTAAGACAGCACAATATTTATAATGTTACCATTTTTAATGTGTCATGATCATTGATACAGAAAGCTGTAGAAACCTGGAGGAAGACTTTTGGCATAATCAATGGGGAATGATCAGAAATACAAAAAGGCTTGGGTTTCGCATTTAAGTTAAATGTGAAATCAAACAAACACACTGAGGAATCTACCCTGTGCTTGTAGATACCAATTTGTCCTCAGATTTACATCTATATGTCTCTGAATGGTTGGCAGTTCTACATTAGCAAAATGAAGTAGAGAGAATTGAGACAGTTGTCCACACTGGAAAAAAAATTTGCCTCAGACAAAAGTCATTTTGGAGTTTATTAATTGAGCAGGCCATTTTAATATACTGAATCTTAAAAGACCACTGGTGAACAAGTAGATCAATTGGTAGTCAAGAGTTTCAAGAGTTTTGATTTTTGTCATTCTCTATAAAACAATAGCTCTAAAACTTTCATATATATCAGATTCACCTGGAACACGTGTTCAAAAGGCATAACCCCAGGCCCTGACACTGAGAAGTTTCATTTTGTTTATCTGAGCTGGGTCTGAGAAATTTTGATACAAGTGACCCACAAGCCACACATCAGGCAGCCCCGTGACCCTCATAGTTCTGTGGAAGTATCTAAATAAGGGCAAATAAAATGTTAAGTTACATAGTATATTCCATGCAAACAAACTTTGAGTTATTCATCCATTTATTCAACGCTCATTTGGTGTTGATGGACATTGTGCCAAGCCAGGCATATAGGAGGTACAAAACTCACAGTTTCTTTAACACCCAGCTATCTGTATAATTTACTGACTCCCCACTTCATTTTGTCCATATAAACACAGTTGTCCCTGCACACTGCCAGAACACCCAGTTGATTTAATGAATCAACCAGTTTAAAGATACACAATAACCTCATGATTAATATTGAATGTTTTCTGAAACGTCTGAAGTTTTGGCTTCAATTAGATATAGCTACCTCTGAGTTTTAGAATATCTAATGAAACCAAGGAGGACTGTAGTGAAAGTCTTGCCTAAGAACATTCTTCAAAGCTTAAAGCAGAGAAGTTCCTGGAATGGTCCTCAGATAGTGCCCTGAATTTAACTATTTAAGAGAGCCACACACGCTTGTGGCTAACGCTCAACTTGAGGGTCAATGAAGTTCCCCACTTCTTTCATTCTAGACAACACATTTAAAAATCAAACATAAATATTTGAGCCACTCAATTTACACTTAGCACAGCAATTGTAATATTTTTCTAGCACTGAAGAAATGGGTTCTATCATCTATTTTAGCTAAAGAATGCTCTCTCCTGATTCTGCCAGAAACTTCAGTTTTGAATACCAGACTATTGTGAACACATTCTTTTAATCGAAATTAATGTATATATCTGTACACACAAGCCACAATTCATTTATTGAACACCAAATAAGTTTCAATTAGTGCAGGCTACAGGATCGATCCTCCCCCACACCGACAAAAAATGCCAGAGGCCATATATTTAAAGAAATGAATGCAAATTGAAAACAAATGCACAATTACCTTTTCAAAATGATTTTATTTTAATTAACATATTTATATTGTATATGAATGCTCAATTTAAAACACTTAAAAGAAGTATAGAAAATTTGATAAAATATTTATTGTGTATCAAGATTTTGCATTTATCAATTACCAATTCATTTTCTGATTTAATATTTGCCCAATAGAAAATCATACTGGTTAATTTATAAATTCGAAGTTGTTTCCAGATTTTTTTTCTTTTAAAATATGGAAGTGGTTATTGTCCTGTGTTCTGATTTTCAAATACTATCTTCCAACTATTCACTTATTGAAAGTGATTACAGTGTTAATAGAAGCTTTTGGGCTTAAATTCAGTGTTCAAATAGCTGTATTATGCAATTAGTCAATATGCAATTACAAGGAATCTAATGGAGCCAGATGCATGCAATTCAGACACATGCAAACTAGAGATTAAGACTTCCTCAGTTTTATGCACATAAGCAAATTATACAGTTAAACAGGGCTTGCTAAAGAATGAATTGCATCCATTTTTAACCAGTTGGACTATGTGAATTTTCATTTCACCAGTTCAGAGAGATGCCTTAAAGCTCTGAAGCTTTTCCTCACTGTAAAAGTGGTGTGGAGTTTCAAGTACCCATAACAAAGACAAAAAAAAAAGCTGTCCTTAATGTTTTTCCTAAATTAGGGCTTCTCTCCCCTCCCCTACTCATTTCTTTCACAACAATGTCTTATCAGAAAGTCTTGTCTGCTTCTCTGCAGTCTCATTCACGAGATTAAATCTAGTGCCTTGGACATAAACATTGTGTTTCAGTGTTCAACAGCATAACATTCAACGGAAGAAACTTCATTTCACATCCTTGATATACCCGCAAATCAGGCTCAAAAATCATGGAAGGCTCAGAAATGATCAAGGAATAGACGCCTGATGGAACAGATGCACAGATGCTGTGCTGGAAGAAAAGACAAATGCTGAAGTGCATAATGGTTTTGAAAAGATTTCTTTATCAAACATGTCATTTGTTTGAAAGACCAGAGTTGTTGGCATCAGATGTGGGATATCAGCTTGTTAGCAAAGTGAAACATGATGGCTGCTAGATACTGGCGATTGATGAATCAATTGAAATCACTGATGTTGGCTCAACTGAATGTCTTCATTTAATATGTCAATGGTCAGAAGTTAACGAAACATCCTCTGTTTGGGGTTATCACCACAACCAATAAGACGTCACATCTCAGTGGATACCTTGGCTAAACATTTTTTTGTAAAGAATAGTGAAGTCTCCAAAGAAATGTTATCAGCTTGCCAACCAATTATATACTCTGTTGGTGATTAGTTGCAAAAATATGAGTGTAGCTTTCTGTGTGAGTTCTTGCTGGGTAATGTTAGTGAATCATTTGTAAACAATTTCTATGCACTGGATTTATATCAAGATGTTAAAATGCATTTATTTATCTGTATCACAAATAGCCTGCTATTATTGACTCTAGGACATTTACGGAGGGAACTGTTTGCAAATAACACTTTTCTCATTTCACCAATGAAGTTTCTGATGACCTGATTTAAAAAGAAAGGACTTTTTCCCCTAAGGAAAGTACAATCAAAGGCAACAGGAGCAGGAACACTTCTCTAAGAATGTAAGAGGGTGTTCTCCTGCCTCCCCCACTCCGCACCCACCTCCTCATTCTAGGGGAAAGGACTGCGCTGACAGACTTGATCTTTGGGACTCTAGAGTGCTCTCATCTATAGGAGGATCCGGCCACGGGAGGCACTACAGCACTGCACTAGACATCAGTTTTAACACTGGTCATTTAATATAACCTCGCTCTTACTCAGTAACAAACAACCAATACTCAAGATAAGTTTAACACGGCTGACCCCCACATCTAATAGGGCAGGGTCACGAAGAAAGAGATAGACAAAGGTGATAAACCAGTGAGGAAAGGAATAATGAAAAGTTCCCCAGGCCTCCGTAAAAAAGCCATTATCATTCAGCAGTACAGACTCTCTGGGAAGCTCCAAGTCCCCAAAATCAGCGGGAAGAAAAGAAATACGTCCCACTCATCTGGGAAAAGCCTAGCGTACTGGTGTTTTTGTTTTGTTTTACTGCATAAATAGACCTATAACTGAGAAAAAAGACACTTCATAATGCTGTAATAGTGCATTTCTACACTTCAGTCAAGCCTCAATTTTAACATAAAAAAATCAAGGTATCCTTTTAAAACGTAACAAAACCAAAAGTATGGCTGTAAAGTAGTATGACTGGTGATGGTTGTTTTATTTTTTATCTTAAGTGAGGCCATCACCTAGGGAGTCCATAAACTTATTCTAAGGATGCTGGCATTGGTCAAAACATTTTGGGGACTCCTCTTTGGGAATTGCTTTTAGAGCTAGCTTCCAAGCCCCACAAGGAAATCAGTCTCATTACTCTAAAGTCACACCCGCATAATACTAACATAAATTTAGCAGGGGGAAACTGAATAATTTAAGACATCATAGGATTTAATCTTTTTGTTAAATGTGAATGCCAATTTTCACATTGTAAAATTGTCATTTAATTGAATAGAGTAAGAATCAAGCTGTTGACTAAAGTAAAAATTTTATCAAATTAAAAGTAAACCATTAAATTACTATGTTTACAGATTTCTAAGTACACAACTTATTTTTATCTAAGAATAAGTGTATTCATTGGAAGATAATGAACAACAGGCATTTAATAACATTTTAATTTTATGTGTTTAAATATTCATAGCTATGTTCATAAACCCACATGCCTGATGTAGTCATTATGCTTATGAAATGCAGTATTTCTTATATGCCTTAAGTCTCCATCTATTTTCTGAAAACTGCATTAATTTGCACCCCAGTACAAATCACTATATGTTTTTAGTAAAATATTCCATAATATTAAAAACAGGAAACTACCCAAAAGGAGCAAAACAATAGCTACACGCAAGGGGAAAAGAAGGGAATTAACATTTGTTCAGGGACAACTCTGTGCCAGGCTCTTTATGGACATTTTCTTGTTTAATCCTTAGAATAACCCTAGGAGGTATTATTATCACAGTACAGCTGGCTCACGCACAACTTCGTAGCTTACCTTTCCAAGGGCTTTTTTAATAATCCCATTATAATACTCCACTGACTGTCTGAAAGAACACAGTTCTTTTTCTTAAAAACAAAAACAAAACAAAAATTCTACCAACTTCCTTATGGGAGGATATATAAATGTCAAGTTTTAGTGAGCTAAGAATCAAAGAATCAGTCTTTCTTGACTGGCCTACTCTCGATGTAAATGAACAACAAAAATCAGAGGGAGATGAACAGTTTTCCTTCTACTTAAAAATTACCGCATCATCAGTCTACTGAGCAGAAATTTTAATGAAACTGGATCTAAATAACCAATAGCAAAATACTCTATCAGGCTGCAATCTTACAATACCTCATCATGGCATAATCATGTCAAATAAACAGAATGATGGACACTCACAGACTACAGTAGATTACAGATGTTAAATCTAAAATGAGAAATCAACTATCTGCAGTTGGAAGAATTTCTCTGGTGTCTTCATCTTCTCTAACACCACAGTTAATTAACAACAATTTGTGTTTTAATAACACCTATATTTCATGATTCTGTAAGTGTTCTAATCAATGGTTGCCAAGTTGTCTGCCCCAAGAACCACCTTGGGGCTTCTGAATAATACACGTGTAGTGTGCTAACGCTGCAAGGTCCCCTCTCCAGAGGCCTTGCTTTCTCCTTTGAGGTTATCTTCAGCTTTGTCTCTCCCTCTCTTTCTCACTCAAATAGTGGTGTTTAAATGCTCTTTTTTCTCCAAACTCCTGCCTCCAGTCCGTCCTTCTAATCACCCTAATCAATCCTTGACTCTGAATTCTTCCCCTGACCTCCCCAGCACCTGGCCCTGAGTCCTTCCGGGAAAACACTGTGAGCTCAAAACACTCGGTTGGGGTTTGTTCAGTGGGTTGTTTTTTTCCAAGTTTATTGCTCAGTGAAAGCCCAGCTATATCATGAAAAATGTGACTAGAATATAAATTGTCACAATTCAACAGGTTAATTAAGGTTATTTAGGGGCTATAGTTGCCACTGTAATAAAACAATAATCACAAAAAATAATTTAAATCATTTTATTTCAGTCAAACAACAAATGTAGGAATCCTGGGTATTTCTTTTTGAACACAAACATATGAAATTAACAAAACAAGCATTCATGTTTCTAGTATTAAACACTTCAGTTCTACATGTGGAATGCAAATATTTGAAAGAGATTTTCAACAAGGTCAACACAATGCATGAAATAATACACACTGGGTTATGAATTAGGCCAATCTTCACCTCCATCTTCCCATTTATAATCCTAAATTGGTGGGGTGCAGGTTGCGGGGGGAGCTTTTTTTGCTTTTTCATTTCACAAACGATTGCTCAACACAGAATGAAATATACCAAAAGAAGAAAATAGTCTTTTTATACCTCGGGAAGAAGCTACTACTCTTAAAATGATCACTTGAAGGTAACAGACATCCAAATTGATGTGGGTTTCTTTGAAACCTCATCAGTAAATCATTTCTTGCACAGTAGGTTCGGCATTAACCCTGCATTTAGGATAGGTAGTGTTATGGAGGGCTGGCTGCTGCATACCAACGTCAGTATCAAGTTCTTCGTCAGGAATTAGAGACTGTCCCGGATACCAAGCAGGACAACACTGGCAAAAAAACAAAAAGTGAACTGCAGATAGGTCAAAACAGGCTACATTTACTCTTAGCAAAAATTCATAAAATGTTACTGGATATGTTGTTTTAAATGCTAGTTTATAATAAAATGTGATGGAATCTTTTATTCTTAACACCTTACGTTAAAATGGTCTTTACATAGGTTGTGTTTTAGTAAAACACATTAGACAACATACACATCCTATTAGAGATCAAACATTATAAGCCTGCCATCTGGTGAAGGCTATTTTTATAGTTACTGTAAAGCTCACATTTCTCTCTATTCATCAGATTAGTAAACAGGTTGAACTGTCATCGTATTAAAAATATACAAAAGTTTGCTTTCTTAGATGATTTTTAAAGAAAGGTATTTTCTTTACTTTTAACAGCTTTTTTGAAACAGGAGTTTCTTGACTCTTACTCAAAGAAGTTTTGATCCTGTGTTAAGTTACTATTAGTCCAAGTGCTCTGAACACTGCCCCCTTTAAATGCTTCCTGCCAACTTAGCGTTTTTCAAGCTGTAAATTTCTATAGTTATGACAGGAACCAAACCTCAGTGGGAAAAGCAATGCCCTTTGGAGTCGTCATTCAAACAAATATGAGTTCTACCAATTTATCACTCATCCAGTTTTGTAGAAACTCCAGTCACATAACTCCTATGAAAATCAACCAGTTTTACCAGATCAAATGACCCAAAGAACACCGAAGGTATCCAGGGGAGACATTCACCAGTGCATCTTTAGCTTGATTTAAAAGTCAATTTAAGAGACAATCTGGGCTCTGTAGTTCTTAGAGAGACCAACTGCCTAACCATTGGCTAAAGCTTTTTCAAGTTAATGAACTTTTCATTTTCCACACTTTTGGTACCAGGAGATTTAACCAGGAAAAAGCTGAAACCTCAGTGTTCAAACTACAGCATGGAAAAAATAATGTATACAGTAAGCACCATCTACTTCCTTTGATCTCTCAAAGATGTCAATACTCTATTCCAGTGTGTGTGTGGGGGGGGGTAGCTGAGCCCGAGAAGGAAACTTCATCCAAAGGGGGAGAAAAAAAAAAGAGCTGTTGGGTGGCAATTTCAAAACAAGTTTCCAAACTGCAGAAGAGACTCCAGCCTCTTTGACTTGCAGGAATCACACATAAGAAAAGGACAGAAAATACTACAGGGCATGGTTATTTTAATTGCCCAGGGGTTTCCAATGCAAAGCACGACAACTTAAATGCATATTCCAAATTCTTGCTCCAAAGCCGTCTTCTTTGTGCACTGAAAAGGAGGAAAGACAACCCCATCAATTGTTCTCTGCAGATAAAGGCACTGTTTTGCAGATTTCCCCCAGATCTGGGCCAGCTTTGCTAATGACCTGCCCACCCACCTGGGGCCCTTCCCAAGGTGGCCCACGGGAACTGCCCCACACCTTCGGGAGCCCCAGTGCTTAACAGTGGGCAGCCCCAAGAAGGCTGCTTTTTCGTTTCGTTGTTGGCCTTGACGAACACACAACCTGAAAGAATTAGTGCCGCTTATTTTCCTAGAAGAGCCAGGGGTCAATAACCACACTTTTTTATCCCACATTTTTTTTCCCACGACACAGCTGAAGGTGAATCTGCAACATTTTTCTGCAGAGAAAACACGAGCTCGAGATCTCAGAGCTCCCAGGGGTTCTTGCACACGCCAGCATTACGGCAGTTAAGCAAAAACTTAATGAAAGTTTTCGGGATCGCGGCTTTTTTTTTTTTCCTTAACGCAAGACCACCAGCTGTTAGAGCACACACAAAAGCTACGACAGTGCCATTTTTCATAGGCCCACGTTTAAATGAGATACGCAGAAAATGGGGCCTGTGCAAATTGTAGGGTTCAAACTCGCAACAGTACATCTGTCGATAAGCCGGGGCATTTTATGTGGAAAAGGTGCATACGTGCCCCTCACCCCTACGGGCCCGGCCATTGTCATGGAAGAGAACACAGTGTCCACTCATTGGCATTTTTAGAGACTCTAAGGTGCTGTGGAATCCCCGACCCGGGCGCGACAACTCAAAATGCCATCCCCCACGCAGGAGGGCCTGGGGGAAATGTTTTAACTCGGGAAGGGAGGGTGGGGCGGCCTCTGGTGGGTTTCATGTCCAAGTCCCGTGGGAACCCCAACACCCAGAAGGCTCGCCGACTTCCCACGCCCAGAATGCTCTGGAAGAACTTCTTCGCTTCCGTTTTTTTAACAATTTTGCGTTCGGCCGCCACCACCTACATTCTCCCGCGAGGCGCTCAGAGCTGAGGAATAACAAGGGAGTTTAAACCACAAAACAGTTCGGCAGCCCGCACTCTGCGCTTTGCTGCGCTCCGCGGGGGTTCGCATCCGGCCGCCATGTTCACGACTCAAGAGCCGCCCCAAATTCAACCCCCCTTTCCCACATCCCTCTCCTCCCCTCCCTCCTGGCTCAGCGGAGGCCGCGGCGCTGCACAGCCGCTTTCAACTCTCCCCCCCACCCCCTAGCAGCAAAATCCGACTCGACGGCTGCGGAGTGTGCGCCTGCGCGCGGCGCGGGCGCGGGAGTGGGGGAGTGGGGGTGGGGAGGCTGGCGGGCCCCTGGCCGCGGCTTGAAAAGGCCGGAGCGACGGGGAGCGGGGGAGGGGTTGGGGCCCAGGCCCGAGCCTCCTCTTTCCTCCCAGCAGGTCCCCGCTCCGGCCCTGGCCCGGCTCTCACACGTGCGCGCTAAAAACCCACTTCAAAGTCTGTTCCCGGCGCGGGGGCGGCCCCCTTTGGGCCGGCCCTCGGGCCCTCGCGCGGGCCGCCAACCAGGCCCCGGGCCTCGCCACCGCCTCCAATCCCTGGCGCTGCGAAGAGACCAGAGGGCCGAGCGAGAGGGCGCTCGCTCAGGAGCCCCGGGAGCCAGGAGCGGCCTTCGGGCGTACGAGTAGCACCCTCCATCCCTCTACCCCCACCACCTTAAGAAAATGAATGGAATACAAAGTTTGCGGCCAGCGCTACGCTGTGGCCTTCGGAGCTCACCATTGTTTGGGCTCGTATTGACCCCAGGTCCGGATTAGGCAGCGGCTGATTCCTGCTTTACAGCCCCGCCGGCCTAATGAGGCCGGGAGGCGATGGGGCGCGAAGCGTCCTCGGAGGCCGGGCGACCGCCGGCTTACGGCCGCCAAGGGCCCTGTAGGTGGAGGTCAAAGGGTCAGCGGGCCGAGACCGCGAGAGAATTGACCCTAGGAAATGAGGTCCCCTCCCCCTGGCCCGAGCTTCGACCGGGACTTGCAAGAACTTGGTGTGTGGACAGGGACCGTGGGACGCCCCGGCGAGGGGCTTGAGTACCGCCGAGCGGAGCCCGGACTCCCGAAGCGCCTGGCTTCATCCCAGGGCAAAGCCCCACTAGATACCTGAGCCTCGAGGGTCAGCCAGCCGGAGAGAAAACCAGCCAGAGAACCCGCTCATCAGGGGATGGGCACGCCGCTGGCGAGTCTTACAGAAACTTAAGTGGAAAGAGGCCCTTAGACTTTTTTCGTTTGTTTTGGGGATTTTATAGGGGGAGGAGAGGGAGCCAGGGGCGAAGAGGCAAGGAGACAGCAGGCGGCGAGAAGGGGGGAGGGGCGAGGAAGTCCTGAACACAACTTTGCTGCGAGACTTTGTGAGCGGAGGCGGTGCCTGCTCGCTCTCCAACCTTCGCAGTAGCTGAGACCGACTGCCCTGCTTAGCCTGGACCCTGATCTTTAACCTTCCAAACTGGATGAAGGCCAGACTTCCGTCTGCGTGGAAATAGACACCTCCCCCTTCCCCACCCAACAGTGAAAATCTTAAGCTAAACCACTCATTTTGGAAAAGATAACGGACTTTTAACAAAGGTCTTACCAGGTGAGGGAAAATAACAGGTAGATCACTAAGAGTTCAGCTGCATTCGTGGTTCCCAGCCAATCCATCTTTAGGGTTGCAAGGTTTTTTGTTTGTTGGGGGGGCGGGGGGGGGCGCGGGCGGGTGCTTATTCTTTAAGGTATTTACTGAAAATTCAAGAATGTGAATGTGCACTCTCAGAGTCAGATTATAGGAAGAAAATCTGGGAAAAGTTTTCTACTAAAATAAACTTTTCTTGGCAACAAATGACAAGGGCAGAGGACATACACTGTTTGAGAAATATGATGCTACACCCAAATTAGAGGAAACCATGTAGAAGGCAAAGCTTTTACGTTATCTTAATATGGGTTATCATCATTGTTAATTGGCATCTTCCCCTCTTAGGACACAATGCTTTACTGTAAAATTTTATGGTAGAATAATTGGAAGCCTACTAAGGAAAGATTAGACTCTTCTTTATGTCTCCTATGGAGATATTTAACATATTTAATGGGGGGAAGAGAAGCAAGTTTCCAAAAAAATCTTGCAACCAACCCATCACTCTGCTCCCATTTAAGGTTAGGTTAAGTTGGAGGTGGAGAGGGAATTCATGGAGTAAACAGTAAGCTGTGGAAGTTCAATGCATGTTTCAGAAGAAAAACACTACTTAAACTTCAGTTGGAACACATTTAGAGCCAATCTTATGAATATACACTTTCTGAAAGCTTGCTGAGCATTTAAAACGGTTTCTGGTTTGAAGCGAAGGAAAAATCCTGCAATAGGAATTTGGTCCAGCACCCTCAATGTCAAGGTCAAGATTGGAATGTCTGGGGTAGGAGTGATAGACTGACCAGGTTACCTGATCATCACTTGTGAAGTCATCCCTTGCCTTGTCTATTAATGGAGGAAAGTGCAAAAAGACCCCATTCTCCACAAACGAAAAATTGCATCCAAAGCAGTTTTCAATTAGAAACTGTCAATAATTAATTGTCTGTGGACAAAGATCAGTAGATTACTTAAAATAGACTGCTTCAACTATATCCAGGGAATCAAAGTTTCTTTTAATCATCAGAAGTTCTCTGAGCACTTCAATTTAAGGTTGGTTTATTTGAACATGAAAAAAAAATCAGGCACCAAATACAAAAATGTTATGACATAAATAAGACGTGCCAAGACTTTATTTTTTCAAAAAGAACAATAAACAAAATTCTAGAATTCAAAATGATTATGTATAATACCAAATTGACTGCCACCAAAAAACCTAGAGCATTGCCCCTTCAAGGGAAGGAGGTACTTAAGCCTATTCATTACATTTCTAAATTCTTTACAGTTCCTTATCTCAACCATTCTATTTGCTGATTTGCAAGCTGGTTATTCATGCAGAGATTGGGCTCAATATTAAACAGCACCCTAAATTAGTTTAAAAAAAACTCTCAATAGTCTACCCACTCCAACCCCCCAATAGAGTAATCAGTTTCTTTTTCATGTAACAACTGTAAAAGAACTGCTCATCCAAATGAGTTGCTTCGCTGAAGATTAAATGGATTGTTAATATTTTATCACAAAGCAAACAACCATTTTTCATTGTTATTGATTTTAATGGAAACAATGCTCTTAACATCTTTGCCTACAAACCATGAACTTTAAAAATACATATTTCGCAGATGTTTTTCTTTCCATATCATTTCAGAACCGCTGCAGTTATTACACCGCTATAAAAATGTTATGAATAATTGTGATAATTATGAATTGAACTATATACAGCAAAACAAATCAGCCTTTGCCTTCCGAAATTGTAAATGGTCTATGGTTTCTTTAAGAAGCACTTTAACCATAATTAAGCACGGCTCAACTGGCCTTACTCATCACCACTGTTTCAGACATAGGCTTACTTTTGAAAATATATAGATAGCTAGATAGATTTGATAGGCAGATTAGATAAGTCATAGATACAAACATATATAGGTATATGGGATGGGTGATCTCTCAATAGAATGGAGACATGCATCCTGCCGCAATGTTCATTTTTATGTAAGGTAATAAAAAACTAAGGGACATAAAACTCATTAGGTTACCTTATGCTCATATATGTAGGGCAGGGATGATTAAATCCAGCTTCTCAGTCTTTGAAGTACAAGATTGAGATGTCATGGCCACTAACTGAATTGATCAGTAATATTTGATTTGCATGCTGAAAATCCAGGACAAACACATTTAAACTCGCAGTTAAACAACCATCTGAGCTAGAGATAAAGAAAGGAGGGTCTTCCCAGATGGAAACTGACACTGTAAGGAATCTATACTGCAATAGAAAAATAATTTAACAATTAAAAAAGGGATCCGAGTGAGTTATAAATACCAACAAACAAGATTTCATTTGTTCATGTCTCCTTTGTAGAAGGAGGCTGTTACAAAACAAGAGAAAGGAGTCAGTGGTTCAAAAATTGTAAATTGTGTTCTTCTTTCAAAACAATAAAATTTAATGCTAAAGCAGTTATAATCAAAAGCTGTACAGAATTTGTTAGAAAACATTTATCCATAAATATTGTTCTGTTCCCGGCACTTGTAGCAATAATTAAATTACAAACGATAAATATGGCATCAATGGATATGTATTTACAAAAAAAAGTTATTACAAAAGGCAACTGTATACTAAACGTCACAATCTGTGTAGAGTAACATCACATCCTCAGCCTGAAAGAATACTGAACAACATTTTCGACCCCATTAGACAAAAATACATTCACAAGTGTAATGCTTTGAGGAAAAGTTCAAGACATAACAGGACTTTGGCACGGTTTAAGACTGTGAGAGTTTAGACAATCACCACTAAGGCGAAGAATTTCCATCAGTTTAACATCACCACCACCAACAAGCCTTCTATAACTTCCTCTCAAGAAACAGGACAAATGTTAAAATGAACTGAAGGAGTTCAGGGATGGGGGTGTGCAGAGAGCAAGAGAAAGGGGAGGAAAAAGCAGTGAAAAGATCTTTTTTTTTAAACCCTTCAAATGCCAAAACATATTTTCTAATCCTGAGAAAAGGGCATGGCTACTTTTGGATCTTGCCCCAAAACCTTCCTGGACAATTGCAATTAACAAGATGTAGCCCTATATGTGGCCTCGTGCCTTAAAACTCCATTTCCATCTGATTGGTCTCAGTTTTCTTTTTAAAATGCATTTGGTCCATTCTATGGTTAACAGGGTTTGTGTTTGTGTTTGTCCTCAGACGTACCATTCGTTAAAATTGGGAGGAAGTCCAGGGTTGTGGCTGGTGCTAGTTTGAACTGCAGAAGGGGTTTTAGTGGTATCTTTACTGTTTGCAGAAGCTATAGCGGGTGGAGTGGAAGATTCATAGCCTGAACTGGCAGCAGGGGAGGAATCTGACCCTTGCGATTCATGAACCTAAAATTAACATGTATATATTATAATGAATATAATTCCAACTGGCATTGTGCAAGCAAAAACAAGAGCAGAATTCGAGCACTGTAAGAGCAAGACCGCCCAGTGACCCACTTAAAAGAGAAATGCTGCTGATTTTTGTTTTTTTG